>NC_089510.1:11130593-11430593 GCF_036850995.1 Saccopteryx leptura | reverse complement strand
CAGCCTTACTCAGGGATTTATTAGCCAGGACAAATGAGTCAAGGAATCAGAAGGAAGTTTTAAGGAGGTGAAGTCAAGGACAAGAAACACGCTGACTCCTAATCTCTGTTCTGAGAATCTAAACATTTCTGTTACTGAATCTCATCCTGCTGATGTGCTGTTTGCAGCACGGGGTCAGAGAGGCCCTGGACTCTCGTCTGCTCAGGGCTTCTGCCCCAAGGCTCTGTGCTGTCTGTAATTGCCTTCCTAACCGCATGTCTTCACAGCATATTCCTACAAGTAGAAGTCAACTTTTATTTTTTACTTCTTGTCAATAGGGATGAAAATCCTGAGTGTTAGTCACAAGCCAGAAATAGCTACCAGCCTTCAGAATGGCCACCTGCTGGGAAGCCAATTTTTTTCCAGAAAACAGAAGACTTCAAAGCAAAATGTCCAGTGCTGATCAAAATAACACACTGTTGTATAATTTTATAAAATTTAGAGCTACAACAGAAGGAAAGTCTTATCTTATACTGAAAAGTAAGCTATCTGTTAAGGCTGTTGCTATAAATGTGCTTACGTGTTCCTGCACTGTGTCTCTATTAACAAAATATCCATATTGCTTTTTTTCTCTATTTCTCATGTACACAAAAATAGATTTGACTCTGTGAAAAACAAAAGCTATTTTATTTACATATGAATGAACATTCAGCATGAATGTGATTACTAATAACCATCCCAAAGAGAGTTTTCAGAATGCAAGATCATGGAAAGGATTTATAGTTATAGTAAATGACAATATTAAATATTCAAATCATATGGTCTTACAAGAAAATATGTTTTCTTAGCTTATCTTTTTGGAAAAAAAAAACAAAGTACTTGGACATGGTAAAGTAATGTTTTAACCACACACAATGTAACAGTAGAGTGTTGCTGTTTTTTCATCTGTGGTTTTTTACATGAAATGTTCTCCAACAAATGAGAATGTCAACAAGTAGGTTGGAATACATTTTAAATTATAAACTAGGTGCTTTATTCCAAAAGACAATGTTACATTTATAGTATAAACTATTAGAAGCTTTAAATACATTAGGAAACAATGACTACAAGGTATGTTTTCCTTTAAAAAAGAAAAAATCCCATACAATTATGAACTTTCCTATACTGCCCTCATAAAATAACCTTATTAGATTTATTTTTCTACCTCACACATGTTTCCTTTTTAATCATATCCCTTCACAAACACGTGGTAAATGCAATGATTTACCGTACTGGATTTTTAACTACCTGTCTCCATTTATGTTTCGCTGCCAAATCTATCATTCCAGACAAATACAGCTAAACAGAGTCATTTGTTTAAGGTAGGAGATTGGGAACAAAAAAAAAAAAAAGAAGGGAAAAAAATGATTTAGAATAGAGAACCATCTGAATGTTCAGACAGGAAAATTAAATTGAATTGTTACTTCAACAAGGAAAGACAAGATAAAGGGCATTTGGTGGGTATTTTTATAAAACAGGTCGTCTCATTGGTCGACAGCAGTGATCTACAGCTCTGCATAATAGACCTCCAGTCCCATCCATCTGGTCTACCGCACAGTCCTCTCCCGGGGAAGTCATAGATGGCTAAGAGTTCCATCTAAATGCCGCTGGCAACGTTGAGAATCATCCCCAGTGCAGACGAATGCAGCCTCCGCTTTTCCAGCAAGCCAGCGACGACTCAACGATCAACCCAGAAAATGGTTATCCCGTGAATAAGAAGTAGGTAAGTATTTTAAGGAGCATGTCTTCTTAAAAGAATTGTTAACTTCCGAAGCTTCCATATGCTCGCACTTCTAAGAACCAGTCTGTTTCCCTAGGGGACCAGTATGACAGGGACTGGGTTACTGAAGCAAAAATCACGGAGCAGGAACCTGAGGGTGGGAGGTCCCCACGCATTTAAGAAACTCCCACCGTGTCCCGTACGATGCACAGCGTGAGGGGCATGCAAGGGAAGGTGCCTGCGTAGATCTAATCCTGGATCAGATGGAGGTGAATTTGAGAAGACGAAGATTATAGTAGCAGACAGGTGATGGTCACTTAACACCTTACATAGAATGAAAAGGAAATCAGTTTCCCGATAGATTATTTGAAGATCTCCCCTTGATTCTAATTGATGTTTAGAAAATTAGGGGAAACCCAAGAAAAGTACCAGCAGGCAGAAGTCATATCTATAACATAGCTTACATACATAATTACGAAGAATAAACTATTTTTTTTATCTTGTTTTAATGGGGGGGGAGTGTTAAAACTATGCCCTCTTAATGTAATATATGTCCAAAAATTGTTATTTCCTGCATGTGATATTATGCTTTCTTCCACCTTAGGTCAGCTTTAAGTAAATCAATTTGCAACTTGTAAATTGTTCCCATTACCACCTCCTCATTTTTATTTTACTTCTATATGTTTAGGATTTTTACTCCTTACATTATCAGACATATCAACAAAAAAGCGAACTTAGTGTTTGTTAAACAACTAACTGCCTCAGTGCCAGAGATACATTTAAGGAGTATTTTCTTCTTTCTAACCACTCCTAGAAAGAGGTCGCAAAGCTTCAATATTTTAACATTGTATGTGCTTTTATTTTCTATTTTATTTTCGAGACCCCTCTAAAGCACACACACAGTTAATCTAACTATACCTGACATGATTCTTCCTTTGAAAGTAACACAAATTTTTGGTGATGGACAAACACCTGGGGTGGTGAACACACAATACAGTGTACAGATGGTGTGTTGTGGAATTGTGCACTTGAATGAAGCCTCCGTAATTTTTTCTAAGCAGTGTCATCCCAATACATTCAATAAAGAGTAAAAAGACAAATGTTTAAAGAAAATACCATATAATTAAAAGAAGATAGGTTTTATAGTGCAGGCTCAGTACGAGACCTATAAGATATGTATGTGCTGATGATGTTTGCCTAACAACACTTTTTGTTTCAGACTGTCTAAAGTATAGACAGTGTTGTTAATCCCAAAATGTTGAATGAGTCACCAAAACCTGGAACTCAGTAAAAGCCCATCAAGTTCATTTTAAAAGGCTGGTGGTGACAATAAATGAGGTAGTCCATTTGAAATCGATAATCAACTTAAGAATAAGTTCCCAGGCTCCTCAGTTGCCCAATCTTTGGCTCAAGAAGTGAAGGACCCAGGACATAGAGAAATAGCAAGCTCATGCATCAGGAAGTGAAGGACCCAGGACATAGAGAAATAGCAAGCTCATGCATAAGGAAGTGCAGCAAGGTAACTGTCAATGACAGGTAAGCTCCCACACACATTCCATCCTGAAATCTGCACACACAAAAAACATATTTTCAAAAGTCCATGTTTGCAATTAATTTCAAAATAGTTACTATGGGGTCCTGGCTGGCTGGCTCAGTGGTAAAGCATTGGCCCAGTGTATGGAAGTCCTGGGTTCAATTCCTGGTCAGGGCACACAGGAGAAGCAACCATCTGTTTCCTCCACCCCTGCAGCACCTTCTCTCTCTCTCTCTCTCTCTCTCTCTCTCTCTCTCTCTCTCTCTCTCTCCTGCAGCCATGGATTGATTGGCTCGAGCTCAATGGCCCTGGGCACTGAGGATGGCTGCATGGAGCCTCCACCTCAGACACTATAAATAGCTCAGTTGCAAGCATGGCCCCAGATGGGTAGAGCATCGGCCCCAAACGGGGGCTGCCGGAGAGAATCCAATCAGGGCACATACGGGAATCTGTCTCTGTAACTCCCCTCCTCTCACTTGGAAAAGAAGAAAAAAGTTAATAGTTATTATGGGTCTACCAGTGAAAGACTCCTAGGAACTTAAACTAAAAATAGGAGGAAATTAATCTCAACAAAAACAACCAGAATTAATTTTGATAGAGATATGAAAGCATAATGGTAACATGAGTGTCGGAGGTGTAAGTAACAGAAATGCCTCTGCATTTCTGTCTGAATTCCCTCTGTGTATACAACTGTTTTTTTTCTTCACGAGAAGTGACTTGCCAGGTTGGTAAGCAGACTTTTCCATTACTAAAGATGGGGGTGCGCAGAAGAGAACACTCAGATATGTGAAGTGCTGTGCATTTGGTTTCGTAGCACTGGGAAAAAGCATTTAAATGTTTTTCTTTTTGGAAAAATTCTGTCTTAGGGGGTAAAGAAAGATCACAGTTAACACCAGTGAAGATGACATCATGTCCAATGCAATTCTTTCTACGGTTGGCAGACAGAAATTGTGTGTTATATTTTTTAAATGCAACTTTCAAAAACGGGATACTCAATAAAGACAACCTTTGGCGTGTCAATTTTGGAAATTGTAACCATTGCCGGTAACAGACTATTTGCTGTAATAGGTTTTCCACAGTATTCTCCGTTGTGGTGACTCTCACCTTCACCAATGTTTCCTTTAGAGAAGAGTTCTGGAAATATTTCAGGGAAAATGAATGCTTCAAATAAGAGCCTGCCTCACAAGCTAGCTTCAGACATGCCCCTGGGCACTATCTGCTCCTTTGGTTCAGGATTTAATTTGGAGGTTATTGTAATGGTAACACTGATGTACTAAAGTTGGTCTACCAATTTCTCGATACCAGGGCATCTCACTGTAGCGGTTCTCAACCTGTGGGTCGCGACCCTGGCGGGGGTCGAATGACCAAAACACAGGGGTTGCCTAAAGCCATCGGAAAATACATATTTCCGGCCGCTGAGAAGCCGCGCTACCATCTATAGCAGCGCTATTCAGCTTGAACGCACGCCGTTATGGATGTGCATTCAGTTTCGTCTGGGGGGGGGTGCTCCACAGTCCATAGCAACGCATTACATGTGTCTGGCGCTTGCTGACGTCATCAGTGGGCGGGTGCAGCAAGCGCCGGAGGACAGAAGCCTAGGAGGCGGAGAGGCAATGAGAATACATAATGCATATCAGGTATTTACATTCCGAATCATAACTGTAGCAAAATTACAGTTATGAAGTAGCCACCAAAATTATTTTTTGGTTTGGGGTCACTGCAACATGAGGGACTATATTGCGGGGTCACAGCATTAGAAAGGTTGAGAACCACTGCTGTAAGTGCTAGGATTTGCTGGGCCATACTGCCTACTATGTGGAGATAACTTTAGATTGTAAAAGTGCATTGAATGCATCTGAGTTATGCACAGCTACACCTTGGAATTACCCAGTACCTGTTAAAACTCACCTAGAGTCATTTTTATGCTTCCCTACCTGTTCTACCGAACTAAATTCAGCCTGACCAGGCAGTGGCGCAGTGGATAGAGTGTTGGACTGGGATGCGGAGGGCTCAGGTTCGATACCTCAAGGTTGCCAGCTTGAACGCAGACTCATCTGGTTTGAGCAAGGCTCACCAGCTTGAACCAAAGGTTGCTGGCTTGAGCCGGGGGTCACTCGGTCTGCTGTAGCCATCAAGGCACATATGAGAAAGCAATCAATGAACAACTGAGGTGCCACAATGAAGAACTGATGCTTCTCATCCCTCTCCCTTCTTGTCTGTCTGTCCCTACCTGTCCCTCTCTCTGTCTCTCTCTGTCTCTGTCACACACACACACACACACACACACACACACACAGAACTAAATCCAGCTAACTTCCTTGAGACTCCTAGGCAATTTTGCCCTAAGATGGGCTGTGTATTGCAACTTCTTATAATTGTTGTGATACGTACACAGCTTCACAGCCAAGTAATTCAATTCAATTGAAAATAAATAAAATAGGTATGATGAAAATATATTTTAGAGTTGCAAGGAACTTAAATTTATTTTTCAGACTGAACACTGAATACATGAATATATTGTTCTTGTGTTTATACAGTGGCTCTTTTAAATTATAACAAGTTAGATGTAACAGTATAAAGTTCATCTACAGAGAAATTATATAATATATACACGTATGTTAGGTTGGGTTCAGGACTCCTTTAAAACTAAAGCCCCTTTAAAACTCAAATCCCCCTCGCTCAACCTGCCACTATGGAAACTTCTTTAACCATTGCCCTTGCCTAACCTCCCCTTCCACTTAAGCAACTCCCCCCACCCTGGGAAGTTCTGAAACATGTCCTTGAAACAAGGAGGGACCTGAGGGTTGGGAAAGGGAAACAGTCTGTGACCAAAGGCAACAAACCAAGATATGCTAATCTGGGCATGTCCAGGGGCAGGCAACCCCATGCCAGCAAATGCCAGCAGTAACCCCTAAATCTAACGCGTTCTCTGCCACAGCCCGGAGCTGACTTCCTTTGCTGGTCTCGGCCAGCTTGCACCCAGGGACTTTGACAATAAACTTGCCTCTTTGAACACAGTAGCGGTTTGACCCATGGTTGAAAGCAGTAGCCTTTCAACATATAAATAAGAAAGAAAATAAGAACACTCAACAAATAATGTTGGGTCAGCTAATCACAGGATATCAATATCTCACTCAGTTTGCACATTTCAAGTATGCACAATGGACGAGGAAGAACTCTTCAGTAGAAACGGCGACTTTGTTTTTGTATCTCCACTGTGTAATGAAAATTACAAAAACGTCAGGAATTTCAAAACAGAACCTAGCTGCATTCATTAGAGAATGCTTTTGTGACTTCCCCTTCGCCTACTGAGTTCTGTTGGAAAGTTTTAGCTGTGGGAGAAAAGAAAGAACATTCGAGGGTCAAGATCTGGAAGCAACTGGAGCCTTTAGGCGTCCCCAGGGAAGAGGAAGAGGCCAGGCGGAGGCAGACTTTGCAGGGCCTGGTGGGAGGCGGGCTCTGTGAGAGCTGCCATGGCAACAAGGACCTGCGGGCGCCTGTTAATGCAGGTGTAGCCTTGACCCTCCTGTACCCAGGAAACGCCCCTGTCAGCTGCCGACCGCGGTCGGCAACGTCCGTGCCCACTCAATCAGCGCTCTTCCGTGCTTGGCTAGCATCACAGAGCCAAGAAAAAGAGGTACAACTCTCTTTCAGTTTTAATAAACTCAGGCAGGAAGCAGAAGGAAAGAACCCTGCCACTTGGCCTTGTTTCCAGAGAGAGACTAGAGGCTGCCAGGAGAAGGTGTGAGCAACACGTCGGCCCCTGGCCAGAGACACACGCTGCACTGTCTCCCTTGTTCGGTGAAAAGGTGACAAGAATAAAAAACAAAAGGCACTGGGCAGTGTCAACTTCGATGAATGAAGTTTAGAGAAGAATATGTAGAAAGAATAGCCCAGGACTAGATATTTAACCATTTAAGGTAAAAATAATTTCCTTTTTTTTTTCCTTTTAGGGTGTTGAATGCACACACATGATAAATGTGTAAGGTATAAGATTAAACTGAAATAGCGTTCCCATGTATCCACCATCCAGCGCAAGCTAAGACACTTCCAGAACCCAGGAAGCTCTCTGCAGGTGACAGGCACAGGGTCACATTGTCCTCCCCTACAGAGGTGACCATTACTCTGCATCTTGTGTTTCTTTATTCTTTAATAACTCACCATACTATCTACCCCTGACTGGTAAGTTGTTTAGTGTTGTATGTTTTTGAACTTTATTCAACTGGACTTCGAGAAGTATGTATCTTTCTGCGATGTGCTATTTCCACTCAATATTCTGTTTCTGAGATTCATCCTGCTGGCTTTTGCGAGCTGGTTTACTCATTCACACTATTGAGTAGTATTTCATTTTGTAAACACAGCAGGTCCTCAAAGAACACTGTTTCATTCCTCGTTTCATTACAATGGTTATTATGATGAGATACCATAAACACTTAACTCTTTATTTCTATCAAATAACCGATGGTACGGCTGGTTTTGTGACCTGGCATTTTGATGTGCAGCGAGCACTTACATGCACTGGTTTGTTTACTCAGTGCCCAGTGTTCTGCCAGCAAAGGCACAGCCACTACGAGCACGGCCGGACACGTATCCTCACGCCGTGTTCCCGAGCTTCCGAGCTTCTTGCCTGGGAGTGAAATCCTGGGTTAAAGGATAGATGCATCTTCACATTTATAATCCCAAATTGTTTTCCAAGCCTGCTGTGACAACGGACGATCGCACCAGCAGAATGTAAGTCCTGCGTCTTTCTTATGCTCCAATTGTTGTTCACTGGAACAAGCACATTTACTCATTCCTCATTGTTGACCACATTAGGTGAAACTCTGCAGTTCACAGACAAACCCACTCTCGTGATTTAATACTGGCTGTTGCCTACTCTGTAACACAAACCTGAGTGCCAATCATAAATCGTGCCTCTCTTCCGCTGTGTAAAAGATTCACATTTTTCAAGTCACACAGATACAAGTGTAATTTTGGTTTCATTTACCTAAAATGCCATGTTTTCCATCAGAATTGCTCTAGGACTCGCAGAAGAAAGAACTTTCTAAAATCGCACTGTCCCGAGGCAGTGTGCACATGGGTGAAGAGATGTGAAAGGCAACCCTTTATAATCATCAAAAACCTGCTGGGGATACGAACACGTTTCTCAGTGTTTCCTTTATATCATGTTGATGATGCGTTCCATCACATGTTTTATGGGAATTAAATGAGGTAATAGATGAGCATTTTAAAATGCTCATCATAAAATGGACAGTCAATACATTTTTGCTATTGTTACTCAAAAGCCACTCATTGATAAAGCACTGTTTTAGGGTCATTTTAGTAAAGAGTCAACAGCCATGTTCATGAAACAAGCACAGTCCTCTTTATGTTGACTTCAATAGTATTTAATATTTCAAGTAAGATAATCTCATTGGTATTGAAAAACCTCAAGAATGCTTTGGTGTAATAAGAGAATAAGGATCTGCAAAAATGACGATTAGGTCAAGGACAAAAAGAGCACACTTCTCAGCAGCAATAAACTGAGGTCTGAGAACGCACATGCTCTCCAGACGTCACACACAAGGCATCCTTCCTCTGGGCTCAAGAGTAAATTCCGGGTTAGAATGTTGGACAACCACAACATCTAGGTTTTATTCAATTATGTTTATATGAAGATAAAGCACTTTAATATAATTATCTGTGAAGCGCATCATCAGTCAAAATCCTAGAATGAGTGGGTTAAATGATGAACTAGACCACAGATGCAGATCCCAAGTGATAAGCAAACTCATTTTCACCCGTATTGACCTACGTCGTCACCATGTCATCACCAGTGTCGACCCGGAACGCTGAGGTCGCTGGTATGAAACCCTGGTATGTACCACCACACAGTGTGGGTGCCAGGCATCACTGGTGAAAATCTTTATGTCATACACATGCACTGATGTCATAAATATATACTTAGTGAGGTCTGGATCCTTCCATTACAAAACAGAGAGGGAGTTGGAGGGGAGGTATACCAGCTTTATCTAAGAGATGTACTGGATCAAATGCTGTCGAACAAACGATACTTCAGGCCCTTTTCAATTTATTCTTCATCCTTCCCCTCACTTAGCAATATTTTTTATGAGAAAAACTAATGCATCAAGAGTCGACAAGTTCAACCTGACCCGGCAGTGGAGCAGTGGATAGAGCGTCGGGCTGGGACACAGAGGGCCCAGGTTCAAAATCCCGAAGTCGCTGGCTTGAATATGGATGGGCTCATCCGGCTTGAGTGTGGGATCATGGACATGACCCCATGGTCACTGGCTTGAGCAAGGGGTCACTTGCTCTGCTGAAGCCCCCCTGTCAAGGCACATATGAGAAAGCACTCAATAAATAACTAAGGTGCTACACAACAAAGAATCGATGCTTCTCATCTCTCTCCCTTCCTGTCTGTCCCCATCTGTCCCTCTCTCTGTCTCTCTGTCTCTGTCACACACACAAAAAAAAATAGTCTATAAGTTCAGTCTTTCTATATTAAGAAATAAAACTGCCTGATCTGTGATGGCGCAGTGGATAAAGTGTCGACCAGAAAGCTAAGGTCGCTGGTACAAAACCCTGGGCTTGCCTGGTCAAAGCACATATGGAAGTTAATGCTTCCTGCTCCTCCTCCTTTTCTCTCTTTATTTCTCTCTCTCTCCTCCCCCCATAAAATGAATAAGTAAAAAAAAAAAATTTACTCTGAGCAGTTCAATTAGCATGGTTTCTAAATCCATGTTATTTGTGGGGAAGCTTCAGTTCTTGTGGAATTACAGTGTATTTTGCTCATTTTTTTAGGTAGGAGGTAGAAAGATAAACAGACTCCTACAGGTGCCCTGACTGGGATCCACCTGGCAACCCCATCTGGGACCAGTATTTGAGTACAGAGTTAATTTTAGTGCCTGAAGCTGATCCACTCCAATAAAGCTGTCCTTAGCATCTGGGGCCATGCTCAAACCAACTGAGCCACTGGCTGTGGAAAGGGAAGAAGGAGAGGAAGGGGAGAGCGAGGGAGGGGCAGACGCAGACGGTCACTTCTCCTGTGTGCCCTGACTGGGAATCGAACCCAGGGTGTCAGATACACCGGGCTGCACTCTGTTTACTGAGCCACCAGCCAGGACCATGGAGTTTTCTCTAATTCCTACTTACTTCACAGATTGTTCAGCCACAAAATATTTTTGTAATTAAGTATACTATCGATACAGACTGTCTGGTTATTTATACATCACTTTGGTCCAAAGTGCTTTCAGTTGCTTATAGATGCATGCAATCTAGTGAGATAAAATATTTATATTTAAACTCTTTAAAAGGATGCTTTGGAAAATAAAAGTGAGAAAGCAAAATGGGGCCAGGAAAGTGGTTACTGAACAAGCGCATGTCGTGACAAATTATGCACTGAGTCGAGGCAGAACACAATGTGACAATGAACTTGTAATTGACATGTAGAATGTAAAAAAAATATAACCCGTAACAAGAACGTGCATAAAACATACCAGTTATGTGGGACAAATGCCAACACGATGTAGGAGAAAATATTTTCCGAGGGGCCCGTTAGCTAAAGCCCAGCTCAGAAAAAAGCAATTGTGCTGGGCCCAGTGTGTGGTCCAGTGAGGCAGTTCTCTGAAGGTCTGTCTCCCTTAATCCTGAAATAGATTTTACATTATAAGGAAAAATGGGTGACTGCATTTCCTCCAGGCCATCTTCCATAAATATTATTTCTCCTCGCCAAGTAACTGAACGATACTGAGCGGCAGGGAATTTGAGACGATGGCCCCTGTCAGGCACCAGGAAAACTGTCATTTTGTTTCCATTTGCAAAGAGAACCACACACTGTAAAAGTCAAGTCAGTTGTATGAATCGTTAAGTGGAACTGGACAAGCATGAAAAGACCACTCCATTTCTGACTAAAATTGTGTTCCGGCAGAACCAGCAGTCAGAGCGAAGGGTCTCCTCGGAAACAACGTGTGTGGGCGGGGGGGGCTCCTCCAATGCAGAGAGACAGGGGAGTCGAGTCCCAGAGCCGCGCTCCATAAACATGGTGGCGAATGGGTGGCGAATGGTTTTGCTGAGACACACACGGTAGAGACAGCCACCGGAAAAGCAAGGAAAGGATGGGGGAATCAGGGTAGAGGTGAAGGAACGATTATCTAGAGCAGTGGTAGTCAACCTGGTCTCTACCGCCCCCTACTGGGCGTTCCAGCTTTCATGGTAGGCAGTAGCGGAGCAACCAAAGTATAAATAAAAAGATAGATTTAACTATAGTAAGTTGTTTTATAAAGATTTATTCTGGCCCTGGCCACTTGGCTCAGTGGTAGAATGTCGGCCTGGCGTGCAGGAGTCCCGGGTTCGATTCCCAGCCAGGGCACTCAGGAGAAGCGCCCATCTGCTTCTCCACCCCTCCCCTTCTCCTTCCTCTCTGTCTCTCTCTTCCCCTTCTGCAGCCAAGGCTCCATTGGAGCAAAGTTGGCCTGGGTGCTAAGGATGGCTCCATGGCCTCTGCCTCAGGTGCTAGAATGGCTCTGGATGCAACAGAGCAATGCCCCAGATGGGCAGAGCATCACCTCCTGGTGGGCATGCCGGGTGGATCTCAGTCGGGCGCATGCGGGAGTCTGTCTGACTGCCTCCCCATTTCCAACTTCAGAAAAATACAAAAAAAAAAAAAGATTTATTCTGTCAAACTTAACAAAAATCCGACATAAAGTACTTGGTAAGTAATTATTATTATATGCTTTAACTTGCTGTAACTCTACTTTATAAATTTTATAAAGTAAAGTTACTTCCCTACTTTATAAATCACCATGACTGTGGAACAGGTGGGCAGTTAGAAAGTTTTACTACTAACAGAGATACAAAAGTGGGCAGTAGGTATAAAAAGGTTGACTACCCCTGAATTAGAGGGTACCTGAACTTGAGCAAAAGAAAACTTCCTGAAATACATTCCAAAATAAACGTGCAGCAAAATGTTGAACTTGGAATTAGATACATGAAACGCTCCGTTAGAGACTACTCAAGTGAAGGACATGAAGTATTTGTTGTGTTGACAGAGAAATTAATCACGTACCCTGGCTTAAAGTAGAAATTTGGGGAACGTCTTTGTCTAGAGCTTATGTCTTCAAACTTCTCGCAGACCTTATTACTTCACCCTATTGTATCAGACCTGGTCTGGCCTCCCTCACTTCTTCTTAAGCCCCTTGGGTCTTGAAACCATTAAATTCCTGCACCCTGTGCATGTCTGTTACCTGGTGAGATGTGGGAAAGCGGTGAAATAGAAACTCAATGACTAAAGGAATAAAAGAGGATTTTCATATATTAGACCTGACTAATAGAAGCTAGAGGTGACTCAGATTGAGAGAGGTCTGCACGGGTTTTGCTAGACTAAAAGCATGCTTGGAAGGCAAGACTTCACAGCATAAAAGCATGACACGAAATTCAGCGATAGGCCACACGGGGGCAATAGATAGCTTTCTTACATGAAAATAAAATGTGAAAGGAGTTCATGAAAGCAAGATTTTGTAGAAAACAAAGGGATGTTCTCTCAATGATGACCAAGAATCTAACTTCCTAAATATCGACAGACTCCTTATTTAGCCTGTAATGAAACTGACAGCTTGTTTGACTTGCTCTCACATAGTCTACCTCCAGCCTAGCCCCTATCAAGATTTCAAATGGTGTCGAAATGTTTTCATGTAAAGGCTTTTGCACATCCTGTTTATCTTTGCCAAGGACACTCCAGGACCTTAGTGTGCCAGGTCCTGGTTCAAATGCAGTTTCGTTAGAGGCAGCTTACCTTGCCACCCTTTCTAACACAAGAAAGACTCTCTCACACAACATACAACTTTTTATGCTGCTTTTTTAGCCTGTGTATTTCAGTCATGCCACTTATACCAATTTGTAAGTATTTTATTTATGCGTTTTTCTAGTGAAGTTTGCCTATTTTCCACACGTGCTTTGAGCTCCTTGAGGCTAAAACCCTATCTTTCCGGCTGTTTTTAATTCCCAGAGACAAGTATAGTAGAATCTCAATACTACGTACTGAATAACTGAATGAATGAATGAATGAATGAATAACTGAATGAATGATGAATCCCTATGATTGTTGCTTATTTTCCCTCACCCACAAGTTCAACCAATTTCTACACCTGTGTAAATCTTTACAGAAATAATAAGAGCAGACCTGAAAACTAGTCCAGAGGATATAGCATTAAGTGTAGGCCTGGTACACTCTTGATTAAAACACTGCTTCTCTTTTGTTTAGAAACCTGTCCAGGCCCTGGACAGTTGGCTCAGCGGTAGAGCATCAACTAGGCGTGTGGAAGTCTCAGATTCGATTCCTGGTCAGGGCACACAGGAGAGGCGACCACTGGCTTCCCCCACACACACACCCTCCTTATTCTCTCTCTCTCTTCTTCTTCTCCTCCTCCTCCTCCCACAGCCATGGCTCAATTGATTTGAGCACATCAGCCCCGGGTGATGAGGATGATGCCATGGAGTTCAATGGTGAGTGGCCACAGATGGACAGAGCATTGGCCCCAGACAGGGTTGCAGGGCGGAGCCTGGTCAGGGCGTATGGAAGATTCTTTCTCACTATCTCCCCTCCTCTCACTTGGAAAAGGGAAAAAAAACAAAGTAACCTGTCCTTTTTTCAGAGAGGGTGGGGGTCGAGGCTTAGGAAGAAAACAGATCATTGAAGGCAGACTATGACACTTGTCTACTTCATTATACCTTTGTCATAGCTTTTAGTCCTTGCTCTAGACCCCGCATCTTCGCTGCCTTGCTCTGTGCTTACCCTTGTTAAGGTAGAAATGCAGAAAAGAGATCCTAAAGGGGTTTAATGCTTTCTATCCCCACGTATGATAGGAACAACAAGCTGTTCCTTTATTTGTTTTCCCCAACATTATAGGCACTTACTGCTAAATACAAAATTTACTTATAAGTATTACTAATAGAGGGATATTAAAGGTATTTATGGAGAATCACATTTTAAACCTATGTACTCAGCAACATGATGCAGCTTTAAGAAGCAACAGGGTGGGAGATAGAAAAGCTGTGTGGGGTGGACGGGAGCCACCGCAGGGTCACGTGACCCAGAGGCAGGCTCCGCACGGTCCCAGGATGCTGTGGATGCCACCGCAGGGTCACGTGACCCAGAGGCAGGCTCCGCACGGTCCCAGGATGCTGTGGATGCCACCGCAGGGTCACGTGACCCAGAGGCAGGCTCCGCACGGTCCCAGGATGCTGTGGATGCCACCGCAGGGTCACGTGACCCAGAGGCAGGCTCCGCACGGTCCCAGGATGCTGTGGATGCCACACGCAGGGTCACGTGACCCAGAGGCAGGCTCCGCACGGTCCCAGGATGCTGTGGATGCCACCGCAGGGTCACGTGACCCAGAGGCAGGCTCCGCACGGTCCCAGGATGCTGTGGATGCCACCGCAGGGTCACGTGACCCAGAGGCAGGCCCCGCACGGTCCCAGGATGCTGTGGATGCCACACGCAGGGTCACGTGACCCAGAGGCAGGCTCCGCACGGTCCCAGAATGCTGTGGATGCCACACGCAGGGTCACGTGACCCAGAGGCAGGCTCCGCACGGTCCCAGGATGCTGTGGATGCCACCGCAGGGTCACGTGACCCAGAGGCAGGCTCCACACGGTCCCAGGATGCTGTGGATGCCACAGGCGGACACTGTTTGCCCACTGACATTTATGCTATGCTTAGTTTAATATCGTGTACAAACTGTTAAGTAAATGATTGTTCCTTTAAAGCTCGAATAGAAGCCCGAGTTGATTAGACATAGGTATTGCTATGTTTTCTACCACCAAAGAACCAACTGGAGTACAAGGTTCCATCTCGGAACCCTGTCCTCAAAGGCTGAGCCACCCAGCCGGCTGCAGGGAATGTAATCTCTTCCACGGCCGTGTCTTCGGAGAATAGAGGATCGAGCTTCATCGGGACTAAGGAAAATTCTACGACCTAAAGGATGATTTTAGGCTCCCGTAATTCAGTAGCATTGGGGCTGTGGCCACTTCTTCAATTACAGTGGAGCCCGCAAGATGCAGAAGTGGAGAAAGAACAAAGTAGTGTTAGAAGAAGGCCAATAAAACTTGAGCCCAAGCTAACACACTACCCAATGGAAAGGGAAAGAATATTCCAGGAAACAATGGGAGAAAAGACAAAAAGATACCTAAAAGCATAAAGGCATCATTTGCTTTCGTATCAGGGCTGCACATTAATGGACAAAATCTATGGGACTATAGTCTCTTAAGACAAATGCAGCAGGCTAGAATTATCAGTGTTCTTTAAACGCTTTTATGTGTAAAATTTTAATAACTTCTTAAAAGTCGATGACATTCTTTTAGATATTTGTATATTCCATCCTTTCTCATTTCCAAGATTCAGAAACTGTATATTAAAGGTAAAAACAAGACAGCAATAAAAACGAATTTTGTGAAAGTCAAATAAAAACACTTAAGCACATGAAAAACTGTACAATGCAACATCAAAATACCTCGTCAATAGAACTAATAAATCTTGAAACAAATAATTTTCCATAGTAGCACTTCTGTTCATTTTCCATTTTAATTTTTGATATTCATATACCCCTCTTCACACCTGGAAACATCTGGTACTATTTTTTAGAAGACAATTTTCATCACAGTTTTTATTATACACCTGTGTGACATGCATTAAAAATCAAGTCTTTTGCTTATTTTAGCTCTTTAAAGACGTTTCTATATTAATCAGATACTCCATTCTTTTGTCTTTTCAGACGCCTTTACCCAAGTTTTCAAAAACAAGAAATGACTGTATTTAAAGTTCGTATGAAAGTAACTCATCTTTAATATCTTAATTTATTTCTGCCATGTTACTATATTCTGGGGGTTTTGTTTTGCTTTGTGTTTTCTTATTGTGTGTGTGTGTGTGCGTGTGTGTGCGTGTGTGTATGCACATGCACACTTTCTTCCAGGTTGATTAGCTGTAGAAGATATTCATTAGTCGTTGCCTGCCAAAGATTTTCAGGGGTTTTTTCTTTTTTTTTTTTTTCCTTTTTTTTTTTTTTGTATTTTTCTGAAGCTGGAAATGGGGAGAGACAGTCAGACAGACTCCCGCATGCGCCCGACCGGGATCCACCCGGCACGCCCACCAGGAGGCGATGTTCTGCCTATCCGGGACGTCGCTCTGTTGTGACCAGAGCCACTCTAGCGCCTGGGGCAGTGGCCAAGGAGCCATCCCCAGCACCCGGGCCATCCTTGCTCCAATGGAGCCCCGCTGCGGGAGGGGAAGAGAGAGACAGAGAGGAAGGAGAGGGGGAAGGGTGGAGAAGCATATGGGCGTTTCTCCTGTGTGCCCTGGCCGGGAATCGAACCTGGGACTTCTGCACGCCAGGCCGACACTCTACCACTGAGCCAACCGGCCAGGGCAGATTTTCTGGTTTTCTTAAGGTTTTAATATCTCAGAAAAATTCAGGTTTGCTCTTGTTCTGTGTGTGCATGTGTACGTGCGCTAGCACGTGTGTCAGACAAACATACAAACACACCACACCCAATGCTGACAACTCTGAGGTTTCAGATGATTAAGAAACATGAAAGCATTAGCTGGACATCTTTTCAAGTTGATGAATACTCATGTCAATAAATGACAGTGTTTTGGTTTTTACAGAAAAAATTACAGCATTCTTTATTTCTAAAAACCAATCATGTAGGGCTCAATCCATAAAAAAATGTCAGAAGCAACAATTAAATAAATGTCAACTGAATGACCTTATCATCTTAAGCCCAAATCAGAAAAAGCTATACGACATATGCAGATGTCAATTCATATGATATTACCATCTGTGGTCTGTGGTACGGAGAATACAAAATTCCATCCAGTTGAAAGTCTTTCAAGTTAGATGAAAACAAATGTCCTTGAGATTTCAACAGGTTTTAAAATTTATTCAGAATGTACATAAACATTTTCTAAGACCTACAGTAACACGTTCAATATAGAAACAAGGGAACCATGTGGGAGGAAGGCAGAGTTCTAGGATTCGCCAGGAGAATCAGGAAATCTGGGCCCATGGAGTCCCGGGGTTGTAAGCTATTTAACTTCCTCACTGAGGTTTGGATTCCCTGACATCAACTGTAAATAGGTTTCTATTAGTAGCTCAAAAAATATAGTCAATATCTTGGTCAGGGTCACTAGCCTAATAAGTCACAGTCATATAGCATGACATTATCTTCCTCAGCAGAAAGATTTAGAATTCAATACAGGGTATGTTGAGTAGTTCCAGTTACCGGGATGGTGATTACATTCTTAGTGGGCATGTCCTTCCTTCCACACAAGAATATTTTATAATAAATATAAAACGATGTAAAAGATTTAAAATAATAGAACATAGTTTTGCATTAGAAAAGAGCCAATGTGTATGTGAAAATTTATATATTCGCAGTATTTAAGAGATCTTAGCCATGAGAATAACAATTTAAAGGTGGAATATCAAATGCACAGTTGAGTACCTGATATAGATATTTGATTTTAAATTTCTTAACTATCAAGAATAGTATTGGAACATTGGCAAATTTTTTTGGGTTCACCATATGGATTGTTTCTATAAGAATAAAATTATCAGGAAATTTTAGTTTATTGACATAGAAAAATTAAAAAATAAAATAGGCTATATTACATTTAGAAATGCCAGGAAATTAGAATAGCTTCATAACTTCAAAGTCAAACCATGCAATTAATTGCTTGATTTAGGCATAGTTGATATCTTACTGTTTATATGATTTTTAAAATACCTACAAGAAATTCTGTTTCAATATATTTAATTTACTTATTAGAAGTTATTTAGAGGCCCTGGCCAGTTGGCTCAGCGGTAGAGCATCGGCCTGGTGTGTGGGGGACCCGGGTTCAATTCCCAGCCAGGGCACATAGGAGAATCGCCCATTTGCTTCTCCACCCCCCCCTCCTTTCTCTCTGTCTCTCTCTTCCCCTCCCGCAGCCAAGGCTCCATTGGAGCAAAGATGGCCCAGGAGCTGGGGATGGCTCCTTGGCCTCTGCCCCAGGCGCTAGAGTGGCTCTGGTCACGGCAGAGCAACGCCCTGAGGGGCAGAGCATCGCCCCCTGGTGGGCAGAGCTTCGCCCCTGGTGGGCGTGCCGGGTGGATCCTGGTCGGGCGCATGCGGGAGTCTGTCTGACTGTCTCTCCCCGTTTCTAGCTTCAGAAAAAAAAAAAAAAAAAAAAGAAGTTATTTAGATACCTAAAGATTTTTGCTGTCAGAAAGTTGAAGCATTTCAAAACAAAATAAGTTATATAATTTTATTAAAAATTTTAAACTATTTAAAAGTGTTTTGCATTTGTTAAAAGGTGAAGTATTATTCAAAACACTTAAAATAACTACTAAACACAAGTCTATAAGTTAAATCAAATTAGTAATAAAAAGCTTAAGGATAGTTCTCTAAAACTATACATTTATCAAATTCAATATCAAATACTAAATATAAGCTTCAGAAATTTTCTTTCCACACAAAAAGATGAAAACAACAACAAAAAAAATTGTCAGACTACATTCATTTTAATTAAAAATAAGATACTACTTAACAGGCTGCTAATATATCATCTTCCATACACGCAATAGAAATTAAAGAACATCAAGGTGCTGTGCAGTTTCTTTTCTGAGGCCAAGTATAGGACAGTTAGCTCTGAAGTGATACTGATTAATCTGACCCATCCATCTTCCTACATTCCCTATGGAAATAAATTCCTTGAATTTATTCATTGTATTATACACATATTCCTTCTCTACAGCAGTCATATTCCAAGTACTAAGACTTGACATAGTAAATTTACACTGCCCAATATATATATTACTTTTAACTTCAAAAAGAACTCTTTTTTACTTATTAGTCAAATACGTTTCCCTTTTTTTTGCCCTATTGAAAGGTGGAGTAACGATTAGACTCCTTAAGAATGATTCTCCAACACAGAAAATGTTTATGTAGGCTTAAATTCTCTTTTTAAATGAAAGGTAATTGAAATTTTCTTTGACTAGCTATTTCTTAAGGGAATAGAAAAAAAAACAGATGTTTTCATCACAAGCACCATTTCCAAGCAACACCAAATGTCTAGCATTTATATTAGAAAAGAAAACATGAAAAAGAATATTTGATTGCTTAATTTCATCCCAGGATATATTCATCACCATCTTTCTCAACTGGTCTTCCCATGCTGCCTAGAAAAAAAACCCCCACTGTTTTTCTGTTTAACTCAATTATCACTCTTCCAAATGACTACTTCAATCTTTCCCCATCTGCACAAGCCTCTCAATTGCCTGGTATTTCCCTTAGTCTTTGCTTCTTTCTTCCTTGAAACAAATATAATCCCTGGACAGAAAACTGTGTTACATCCAACCAAAAACCAATCTATGCTATGACAATTTCCTTCATCTCTTCAGGAATACTGCATGATCAATTATCCAATTTCTCACACCTTAAATTACCCACGTACCTCACATTCTCCTCATCCTATGTTTTTCGGCTAAGCTTTTCAATAGGGCTGTCAATATTTCTGACCCCAGGTCTTCATCTCATTCCTGTTTCATGACTCAACCTAAGTAGCTGCATTCATTACTGAACCATTCAGCTAGTCACCTTTCTTTTCTTTTCTAACCTAGGCATCATTTCTTGACCGTGTAAGATTATTAAACACAATCTAACATATATTACTTCAAAAAATATTTTATTGGACCTGGCCAGTTGGCTCAGCGGTAGAGCATTGGCCGGGTTTGTGGAAGTCCTAGGTTCAATTCCCGGTCAGGGCACACAAGAGAAGCACCCATCTGCTTCTCCACCCCTCCCCCTCTCTTTTCTCTCTAGGTCTCTCTTTCCCTCCCGCAGCCAAGGCTCCACTGGAGCAAAGTTGGCCCCAGGCGCTGAGGATGGCTCCATGGCCTCTGCCTCAGGCACTAGAATGGCTCCAGTTGCAGCAGAGCAACACCCCAGATGGGCAGAGCATCGCCCCCTGGTGGGCATGCCAGTAGATCCCGGTTGGGCGCATGCAGGAGTCTGTCTGACTGCCTCCCCGCTGCTTCTAACTTTAGAAAAATAAAAAAATAAAAATTATTTTCCATATGTTGTAAACTGGGTTACCTGGAGATTACAACCTGGGTTTCAGAATTCCTTGGGAGACTTCAGATGGGGATCAACAAGGAAAGTAGCTTTTAGAGAATTCCCTGGGGAATGCTACCCAGGCTAGGAGGGGCAGAAGCATGAGAGGGCACGGAGAAAACCTAGGCCACATCCAGTTCCAGTCTACGGAGATACATGGAGCTGCTGGATATCCCTTCAAAGGTGTACAGGGTCCAGTCCAGGTTGGACCAAGGAACTGGGCCCTGTTGCCTCCACAGCGCCAGGCCTTGGTGGCAGGCCACCTCTTACAGAGGTGCAGCTGCATGGGAAGAAGCTCTTTGCAGCTGATGTAATCCCCAAAGAGAGCTTTTTTCTCAGCACCGACCAGAAACAAAACCCTGCTCTTAGAATGCTTCTCATACCTTGATAACCTCCTTGAGATAGGCTTCTTTATAGGTCTTTACCAAGTTCTACCCAATTTTTAAATGTTGGGGCACTTCATGATTCCTTTATTAGTCTCCAATTTTACAATACATTCTCTCAAGGCAGTCTCATGTACTCCAGACATTCTTTAAAAATTATAGGTTGCATTAACTCAAATTTGTATCTATTCCATCTGTGTCTTCTAGCCCTGGTATATATCTGCAAAATCTACTTGCAGAATTCTATGTATGATTCCTCTACCTCCTTTTTCCCAAGCAATATATATATATATATATTTTTTTTTTTTTTTTTAATGAGAAGCAGGGAGCAGAGAAACAGACTCCCACATGTGCCCCAACTGGGATCCACCCAGCAAGCCCCCGATTGGGAGATGCTCTGCCCATCTGGGACCGCTGCTCCTTTGCTTGGTCACCTAGCTATTTTAGCACCTAAGGCAAGGCCATGGAACCATCCTCAGTGCCTAGGGCCATGGCTGCGGGAGGAGAAGAGGGAGCGGAGGGGGAGGCGTGGAGAAGCAGATGGTCGCTTCTCCTGTGTGTCCTGCCCGCAAATGAACCTGGGACTTTCACATGCCAGGCTAACCTTCTGCTGAGCCAACCAGCTCAGGCCTCAAGCAAAATACTTTTTTTTTTTTTTTTTTTTGTCTTGTGCCTCAACAGAAGCCAGATGTAATCCTTAAAACATAAGATCTTGTTATTCTCTGGGTGCAACTTCTCTTTGCTTCTTATTTCCCTTCAGGAAGAGTTTTTAAAACCTTTAAAATTATACTTCTAAGAAAGCTCTGAACATTTGATCATCCACTTATCTTTCTGAAATTCATCTCCAATTGAATTGTATTTATTCAATGTTTCTCTGAACCCCTTTCGCAAGACTAATCTTTATTTAGTCCTAAAGCCTCAGCTTAAATAATGATTTTTTTATTTTTATATTTTTTAGTGAGAGGAGTGGAGGCAGAGACAGACTGGGATCTACCCAGCACGCCCACTACAGGGCAATGCTCTGCATATCTGGGGCCCTTACTCCATTGTAACTGGAGCCACTTTTTATCTCCTGAGGCAGAAGCCATGCGGCCATCCCCAGTGCCCAGGGCCAACTAGCTCTAATCAAGCCATGGCTGCAGGAGGGGAAGAGAGAGTGAAGCAAGAGGTAAAGGAGTAGAGATGCAGATGGGCACTTCTCCTGTGTGCTCTAACCAGGAATTGAACCCAGGACTTCCACACGCTGGGCAGACATTCTATCACTGAGCAAATGGGACAGGACCCAAATAACAATTAAAAAAAAAAAAACTTCCCTCATTTTTCCAGAGTAGTCCAGGGACTTGGTCCATAATCTTATTTCATCATTATGTTTATTTAAACACAAATTAAAATAAGTTATATAATCATGATGTTTAATTTTTGTTTCTTGTTTGACAATGACTTGCAAGAGGGCAGGAGGAAGTCTGTATGATTTTTCAATCTATCCCCAGAGCTAAGCATGTTTTAACACACAGAAAACATTATAAATACATATATGACATATATGTTGAATAAAGCAACATGATGCAAAGAGTAAGTTTTTCAATGGGCAGGATTTACACTTACACTCAGTTTCAACAGCCCATTGGGATACAGTGGGGAGGGGTAAGCACCTACTAACTGAAGGAAGAAGAAAATATCATGAAAAAAAATCCAGAATGAAAAGATTGTCCAGAATGGAAAAGTTAATTTTCTTCTCTGACGTGGTCTAAATGACTGCACTATAAAACAAGCATGGCTAAGCCCGTCACGGCAAAACGTCTAAACGCCATGGCACAAACACAAGCCAGGCCTACTTAGACTCTCTGGGTCAGTGGGGTATGCAGAAATACCGAATTAGAGAGGGGAAAGCCGATGTAAAAACAAGGAACGTAACCTGCCCCAAAACAGTGGGTTAAAAAGTAGCATAGTTAAAATTTGAACTATGTGATCTCTTTCCAGTCCCTAAAATTCAGTTTTCTGCTGTGCCAACTCATCCTCAAGGAGATGTTTAGTCATTTATGATCATGGATATCAAATGATTTTTTTTTCCTCGGCCCCAGGATTAACCATCCTGACAGTAGCTTTAGACCTATAAGTAGAAGGGAGAAGGAAGAGAAAAATAGCTATGAAGAAAGTAATCCTTTAGAAGATGTTAGGATATCAGTGATTTGGGGGAGGTTGTATTTCTCTGAAAAGGGGAAGCTGACATGGTGACAGACAGTAAAGAAGACGCATATATTAAAAGGATGTCACAGTACAGTGACAGCCGTCAGGAGAGGGGGTGGGCAGGTAGAACAAGGTAAGCGGGGGACAGATGGTGAGGGAGGGAAACTTGACTTGGGGTGGTGAACACACCTACAATATACAGATGACATATAAAATTTACAGCTGAAACCTATATAATTTTATTCTTTTTTTTTTTTTTTTTTTTTTTTTTTGGTATTTTTTCTGAAGCTGGAAACGGGGAGAGACAGACAGACTCCCGCATGCTCCCGACCGGGATCCACCCGGCACGCCCACCAGAGGCGATGCTCTGCCCACCAGGGGGCGATGCTCTGCCCCTCCAGGGCGTCGCTCTGCCGCGACCAGAGCCACTCTAGCACCTGGGGCAGAGGCCAAGGAGCCATCCCCAGCGCCCGGGCCATCTTTGCTCCAAAGGAGCCTCGCTGCGGGAGGGGAAGAGAGAGACAGAGAGGAAGGAGGGGGGCGGGGTGGAGACGCAAATGGGCACTTCTCCTATGTGCCCTGGCTGGGAGTCGAACCCGGGTCCCCCACACTCCAGGCCAACGCTCTACCACTGAGCCAACCAGCCAGGGCTATATAATTTTATTAACCAAGAAAAAAAATGCGCCAATGCTGTGAGCCTTTGGTATCACTTGTAAGGGCAAATAAGAATCCCAATTCAGGACTATCGCTCTTGGATGACATTCGTTTCACACAATGGTGAGCACAGACCTCCAGACGCATGGGGCAATTCTGTGACATCCCAAGGTACACACAGTTCTGTGAAATGTACTCCGTGCGATACGGCTTGTGGAGTCAAGATTCCTTTATTCAGCTGCGCCCCATTAATGTATGCCTTAGAAAGCAAGTGCATCAAACACTGCGTCTTAACAGACTTATGAGAGAAACGGGGGTGGGGTGGGGAGTTCTTCTTGCTCTTAAACAGCCTGCTGATTCGTTCACGGCATCAAAGCGAAAATCTAGCCCAGCATGTCTTCTGGCTGAACACATTCAGCTTCGAATCATACTTCAAGTTTCGATGAAAAAACCAAGCATCATACATGAGTACACTCTTCTGAATCAAACTGAGACCATCCACGCTGAGTTCACGCTTATGGGTCTGCATTCCGGCTTGTGAAGGAGAGGTGGATAACAGAAAGCATTTTAGTGCAGGTTCATGATTCTAGTGCAGGTTCATGAATTTAACACACGTCGTTTATTTTTTTAAACACTAAACACAATTCAGGCATTGTCTTAGAAAGAGAGAATGCACAAAATAAAGGTAATCAGCATGTTTTCCAGTAGAGGAAGACAAGTACATCATGAAAGGCAGTAAACTGCAATAGCTACAGAGACAGAAATGCATGGAAGTGGGCACACGTGAGATCAAGCAGCGACTTCAACACAGGAGGCAGTTCTAAGGAATCCTCGCTGAAGAGTCAATCCTGAGCTCAAGGTAGAGCAGGGGTCCCCAAACTACGGCCCGCGGGCCACATGCGGCCCCCTGAGGCCATTTATCCGGCCCCCACTGCACTTCCGGAAGGGGCACCTCTTTCATTGGTGGTCAGTGAGAGAAGCATAGTTCCCATTGAAATACTGGTCAGTTTGTTGATTTAAATTTACTTGTTCTTTATTTTAAATATTGTATTTGTTCCCATTTTGTTTTTTTACTTTAAAATAAAATGTTTAGTGTGCATAGGGATTTGTTCATAGTTTTTTTATACTCCGGCCCTCCAGTGGTCTGAGGGACAGTGAACTGGCCCCCTGTGTAAAAAGTTTGGGGACCCCTGAGCTAGAGAGAGGAGCTGTGCCCTTGTGGCCGGGGGACCAAAACAAGTCAGGGGACCAAGGAAAGATGCTTAACAGGGAGAATTGAGGCACATAGAACATGACCCAGTTTGTGCTTTGGGAGACCTTCAGGCATGTCGCTGGGCTGGGGCGTCAGTCGAGGGATGGAGCACAATGCGTTACTTCCGGAAACAGGCCAGGACTATCAATGTCCCACCAAGAAAATTTCATGTTTTCCTACATGCTACAGGAAGAACTTTAAACAGGTTTGTGGGGAAAAAATGCCACAACTTAGCATATAAAATCAGTACAAGTAACTTGCTTAGCTCTAAAACAGAAAGAAAGGAAATAAAGGCAGAAGCTTTTAGTTCTCTTGAAGGAACCAGCGGAGCTATTTGAGAATTAGATAGAAATGTCAAAATATTTTTCACTCAGCACTGTAATCACAAAGAAGCAGGTCGCCCCCCTCAGCCCCCAGCCCCCAGAAGTCTGTAGAGAAACCTGAAGTTCACCCGCTGCCTCTCTCAGAGGAAGGTGCCACCAGGCACAGCTGTCCTTTGCAAAGGCCACCGCGAATCATCTGTGAGAAGTCTGGTAGAGCGTTAAATGCCGCCCGGCGGTGACCACGCCGCACAGCGGTGACCACAGTGACCACGCCGCCCAGCGGTGACCACGGTGACCATGCTTCCCAGCAATGACCATGGTGACCACGCAGCACAGCGGTGACCATGGTGACCACACCGCACAGCGGTGACCACGCGCCCAGCAATGACCACGGTGACCACGCCTACCACAGCTATGCTGTCTTGGAAACTGCTTGCCCTTCCTACTTCCAGAAGTCATCTATTTCTTTACCTCCTCGGTCTGGGCTGCCCACGTGGCTTGCTTTGACCAAGGAATGTGACAGAAGTTACACAGTGTGTCCGTAAAGTAATGGTGCACTTTTGACCAGTCACAGGAAAGCAACAAAAGATGATAGAAATGTGAAATCTGCACCAAATAAAAGGAAAACTCTCCCAGTTTCATACCTATTCACTGCAGTTCGATGTGGACTCATGCACAGATTTTTTAGGGCTCCTTAGGTAGCTATCCCGTATAGCAGGGGTCTCAAACTCAACTCAGCATGTGGGCCGCAGAGCAAGATCACAGCCATTCGGCGGGCCGCACTAGGTCTACAAAAGGCAACTGTTACGCAACACTTTTCTCACTGCAGTTGAAAACAAAAAAAAATCAGTACAACAAGCACAATCGTACATGCAGTTTACTCAGTGTCACAAAACGACCAGAAACTGTAGTTCGCATCACAACTGCTGTTAACTAAGCTAATATCTAGCTAGGATGCTAGAGAAATGAAAAATACAAGTAGGCCCCTAGGCTTACTTAATTTTATCCAAAATATTTTGAACTTCGTGGATTAGTCTGCGGGCCGCACAAAATTGTTCGGCGGGCCGCGAGTTTGAGACCCCTGCCGTATAGCCTCTACAGACTCGTCACTGACTGATGGCCTACCAGAACGGGGTTTCCTTCAACTGCTTATCCCACTGAGTAATGTTATTCCTATGTGGTGGCGCTTCGTTATAAACGCCTCGATATTCACGCTGCACTTTGGTCACGGATTTGAATTTAGCGAGCCACAGAACACACTGAACTTTCCTCTGTACCGTCCACATCTCGACTGGCATGGCCATGGGCTGCTCCACTGTATACAGGGTGTTATGTCATCATCTGCACATGCGCACATGCTGCCACATCATCCTACAGAAACTGGGCGGGCTTTCCTTTTATTTGGTGCAGATTTCACATTTCTATCGTCTTTTGTTGCTTTCCTGTGACCGGTCAAAAGTGCACCATGACTTTTCGGACACACTGTATTTTAAGCTCAAGTCCCTCTGCTTCCACTTTCCATCTCATAACCCCACCCCCACATAAGGAAAACAGGGTCTCCTGCTGGAACAGGGAGACGCAGGGGCCGTGGAGGATGAGAGACCACGGTGTGGGAAAGAGTCCCCACGGAGGACTGTGGCACTCCAGCAGACAGCAAGCCCCCGAGCCCCAGAGGGGCCCATGAAGCCAACACAGACCCCCAGCTGAGTTCAGAGGTCCGGCCCAGGCTGGGTCAAGCATAGATGATGATCCCTGCTTCGTCCCGCCTGGACTGCTGGCCCACGGAATCGTGGATGACAAGATGGCTGTGGTTTCCAGCCATCATTGTTGGGGTGGTTCAGTACACAGGCACAGATAAACAATACAAGTGGTGCCACGCTTACTGCAACCTTTCCACGAGAAAAATCCCAGCGGCAGGCGGGCTCCCATGTAGACGATGTCCGGGGCTTGTCAGTACAAAGAGGTCACCGCCGCTGGGACGCAGAGATAAAACCACAGTCGCAGGCCCTGCACACAGCAGGGTACACAAGAAGCCAATGTCCAAGGAGCGGCAGGTGACCCGACCACTTTTTCAACATCCACATCAAGAAGCAGGAGCAGAGCGCGGGGTAGCCCAGACAGTGATGTATGAATGTGCACGGATGAATCCGGGTGGACCAGGCAGGAGTCTCGCCCAGAGAAGGATATTAGAAAACCCATCGCAAACACTGCATTATTCTTTAGATGCATGTGCCAACTACAATTTTTTTAATGTTTTTTTAAATCTTCCCTCAAGAAAGCAAAGAAAATATAATAACTTCGCCCTCCTTTTTTTTTCTTTTTTCTTTTTCTCTTTTTGCTATTACTTCCACTTTGAGGTTTGACGGCTTTGTTTATTCTCATTGCTTGTTCTGCCTTAGCCAGTCAGAATGTGTTTCTCTTATTCCGCTCTTTTTAAAGCTCTAACTCTAAAGTTTTACAAGACAGCACATTGTCATATCGAGACACCATCTCCCCTTCACAAGCAGTGTCATATACTGTCCCACTGAAACTTCCATGCGTGATGAGAATGCTGCCTTTTGGAAAACAGTATGGTCTGTTTGGAGTTCCCCAATATGTAAGTATTTAAGCATGCCGAAGAATTTAAAATGTTTTCACATTAGACATTTTTAAAAAGCTAAATTATAGATTTTCACATATTTACAAACACTAATAAAATTCAGTGATTCTACTGAACACATCAAAACCAGCTGACCAAGACAAATAGAAATTATCAAGTTTTATTAATTTACCATAATAACTTCCTTTTATTTATTTTTTATGTTGGAGAGAGGCAGGAAAAAGAGAGAGCGTACCATTGAGCTGCTCCTGTATGTGCTCTGACCCGGGAATTGAACCTATAACCTCCATGATCCGGGACGACGCTCCAACCAACCAGCAACCAACCAGGGCTTCATTTGTATTGATTTTGAGAGAGACGGAAAGAGGAAGAGAGACAGGGGGAAGGGAAGCACTCATTTGCTGCTCCACTCAGTCGTGCCGTCCTCGATTTCTTCCCATGTGTGCCCTGACTGGGAATTGAACCCACAACCCTGTCGTTTTGGGACAATGCTCTTAACCGACTAAGGTAACCAAACGGCCAGGGCCTGATAACTTCCATTTTTATTTGAATTCTTTTCTGGCTCCAAAATAATGAAAATCTATTCTTAACAAACAAATTTATTCTTAAGTCTACTAGTCCCTTGTTAGTGTTCTTTGATTCAAAATAAAATCCCTTCTCCCATTTTTAGTGAAGCTACCATCAAAACGTTTCTCATGCAATAGGTTTGTATCTCAGAGCTAGACATACGAATTGCATGATTAATTTTCACCCCTAATGTTTGATTAACCAGAAAGGTGGTCTTCAGATGATCACAGCATCACTGCCAGGAAGTTGACCCCAAAATGTCACCACAACGCAGTCGGAACCTGGGGCTCTAACTTTGCCTCCAGACACTCAGCCAGAGTTCCGGACCCAATAAAAACTACCGAGACCTCCCTCTTTTCTGAGGTCAAAATATTTTGTAATCATTGTTTTTTCTCATTCAGTTTGAATCTAATCAGCAGCTTAGGTTAAGAGCTTCTAAGGTTTTTAACAGAGTAGTAGTCTTTGATAGAAAAGTGTTCATTTGGCCCTGGCCAGTAGGCTCAGCAGTTGAGCATTGGCCCAGCGTGGGGAAGTCCTGGGTTCGATTCCCGGCCAGGGCACACAGGAGAAGCACCCATCTGCTTCTCCACCCTTCCCCCTCTCCTTCTACTCTCTCTCTCTTCCCCTCCCGCAGCCAAGGCTCCATTGGAGAAAAGTTGGCCCAGGTGCTGGAAACGGCTCTATGGCCTCTGTCTGCCTCAGGAGCTAGAATGGCATTGGCCACAGCAGAGCAACGCCCAAGATGGGCAGAGCATCGCCCCCTGGTGGACATGCTGGGTGGATCCCTGTCGGGTACATGCAGGAGTCTGTCTGACTGCCTCCCCGCTTCTAACTTCAGAAAAATACAAAAAAAGAAAAAAGAAAGAAAGAAAGCTGATATTTGTGTCTCCTTTTTACAAAAATCCAAAATCTTGAAGACATTCTTATTTGAAATTTTATACCCTAAAACAATGCCACAATTTAGTATAACAAACTTTTTTTTTGGTCTGAATTTTATTATATTGTGCTTTCCTGAAAATGTCCTTGATGTATGTCTTAGTTCTTCAGAGTTTTTCCAAATCTGTTTAACAGCTTTTCTTCTTTATTAACAACTTCCCTTAGAACCTACTAACGGGTCTCTTAGGACCCTGGAGTTCTGTCACAATCCATGTTACTTTGTAATGTCTTTGTCACATATTTGGGAGTAATTCCGTTACTTTTTTTTACTTCACTTATGAGCTTAATGGCTTTTCTTGCACATCCTTCTTGTATTAGTGACATCAAAATTTATAGAGCTAAGTGTATCCACTCCCCATATCAAAAGCTTTCCATGGATTTCCTACAATATACTATAAAATCCTTTATGTGACCTCCCAGGTCATAAGGTATCTGGCTTCACTCTCCAAGCTATTTGTTACTTCCTGCTTGTCATTGGAGCAGCAATGGAACTTCTTCTAAACTGTGTAAAAATAAAGGCACATTCAGTGTCTTATATTTTCAATGTGTCCTCTTTATTCAGAAATGCCATAATCAAAAGGAAGGTATTTTTTAAACCACTATCTAAAAAGAGTAACAATAAATTTCATGCTTGACATTATCAACATTAGTTCTAAGCTATGTCTTGAGCTTAAAATACTTTACTCTTTCAATGGTTAATTGGTTGCTTACTACTGCAGGCTAGGTACTAGGGAGAAAAAAATCTAATTATGGCCATCAGCTTGAAAAACAAAATGTCTATCAACCAAGTGGATATAAGAGTTTTGCAGGAGAAACACAGTGAGTTAAATGGGGAACACAATGAAAGTAAAGTAACGGGAGTATGGAGGAGAAACTATCCAATAGGATAGTAAAGTCAGAGTGAACATACAGGACGAGAGAGGTGAATTTGACAATCCCTAGATTAAGAGTAGATGCCACCGGCCCTGGCCAGTTGGCTCAGCAGTAGAGCGTCAGCCTGGCGTGCGGGGGACCCGGGTTCAATTCCCGGCCAGGGCACATAGGAGAAGCGCCCATTTGCTTCTCCACCCCCCCCCCCCTCCTTCCTCTCTGTCTCTCTCTTCTCCTCCCGCAGCCAAGGCTCCATTGGAGCAAAGATGGCCCGGGCACTGGGGATGGCTCCTTGGCCTCTGCCCCAGGCGCTAGAGTGGCTCTGGTCGCGGCAGAGCGACGCCCCGGAGGGGCAGAGTATCGCCCCCTGGTGGGCAGAGCGTCGCCCTGGTGGGCGTGCCGGGTGGATCCCGGTCGGGCGCATGCGGGAGTCTGTCTGACTGTCTCTCCCCGTTTCCAGCTTCAGAAAAATACAACAACAACAACAAAAAAAAGAGTAGATGCCACCAAAGTGACAGAGATCATTTAAAAGGTCATGAGAAAGAGACGAGTAAACTGAAGCAAATCCTCACTTACTAGGATTCTGGCAACCAGGAGCCAGGCTGTACAGGGCATCCTGAGTATAAAAGATTTCACCATGTGGTATCACTGAAGATGCCCATGACTCTGAGATGTGCTTGATGGCCTTCACACCAATGCAGTGATTCCAAAAACTATCATTTATAGTATATGATGCATTCAGAGTTTAGAAATAAATTATTATAGTGAATTTTAGTGTATTTGGACCTCTTAAGAGACATTATCATTATTTCTATATTATTCAAAATTCAGGACGATTAATTGACAAGGTCACAGAGAGGTCATTGAAGCCTAATTCATCCCCCTCCTTTTGATAATGTCTGTGTCCACACTTTAAATAAAAACAATGTGATTTTTTCCCATGCACTTCACTCTAAAGCAAATTCCTATTTGCTTTATATGACTTTCCTAGAAACCATGTGTTGTAATCAGTCTCTCCCCTTCCCTAACTATCTTCCTCAGCTGAAATAACCGGAAAGCATTTCCCTTGCTCCCCTCTGAGCCTCCAGACTTTGGAACTGTTTCTAGCAAAATTTCCCCATAATATTTAAATAGACTATTCATTCTGAAAATGTCTTTAAAAATTAAGATTTCGGGTTTGATCATAAATAAGATGATTACATTAAAATAGGATAATTTCACCTTCATGTTCATGTTCAGTAAAAAATTTCTTGCAGGAACATGAGAACAAGAATTCATCTGAGAGAGAGACTTCTCTTCTTTTTTCTACATATTAACTTTTAACATTTTATAGAGAACCATAATTTCATAGCAGGTTAAAGAATGAATTCCTTCAAGTTTAAGAATTAAGAAAGAAAACATTATAACAAAGAAAAGAAAGAAAAGAAGAGAGACACTCCTTCATGTCTTGCCGGAAATGCGTGCTTGCCACTGCTCGGCGATTTCTAAAAGCAAAATGAGAGTTCCACCTAGTGGCCGTACGGAGACACTGCAGTTCACACTTCACCCACACAGAAGGGAAACCCCGTGTATCCGAAATTCACGTCAGACACACATTTTTAACCGAAATTATCAAATGTTATGCCATATAACACTAAAAAAAAACCAAACGCCACAGATGCCTTTTTAAAAATCATTATTTAATTTGTCCACATTACTATTACACTGCAACAGAAATAGGGTCTAGCTAGGTTTTATTTGTTTTCATGTTTTTACATTATATAACAAGTCTTTTCTAATACTCTTCCATAAAGCTTGGGCTAACAAGTGAGTGGTTGTAATCTTAATTTGTATGTGATAGTCATCTGTTTAAATTATTTAGCAGGTACACCACATGTTATACTAAACTAAGTAGTGGAATGTGCTAACTTCAGAAACCAACCACAGGCAGATAAGCCTAACATTTAAAAATAGCACCCTATAAATAAAAAGGAAAGTCATCCTCTGGGTTTTTAAAAAATAAAATCAGTTAGGAAATATACACATCAGCTACCTTGCTTTCTTTATTATCTTAAATTAAGTCATCCACATACCCTGCCACATTCTATCTCCCTGACAAGATAAACCTCAGAGGTGTCTCTCCTCGCAAATTACAGTGACCAAAGGGCTTCAGGTCCTTACCTCTCTATTTCACAAAAGAGTTGTGGCTTATTTTAAGGCTATACATGTTGCATTTAAGATTTGTTTCTTACAGTATCAAGCAGTAGTGCATTTGAGCATCCATTTATAATGTTTAATTCACCAAACCTTTCTGACAGACTAAAAGAGGGTTTCACACATTGGCTGGAAACAAGCATATTATCATGGGGTCAATGTTAAATGATATATTTTTATATTAAACCTATAAAACATTATCTAAATATAAAATTTGGGCCAGTGTATATAATGATTAAGAATGTGGGTTTTTGCCTAACCAGGTAGTGGCGCAGCGGATAGAGCATCGGACTAGGATGCAGAGGACCCAGGTTCAAAACCCTGAGGTCGTTGCTGGCTTGAGCATGGGGTTGCTGGCTTGAGTATGGGATCATAGACATGACACCATGGTCACTAGCTTGAGCCCAAAGGTCACCAGCTTGAGCAAGAGATAGATTCAGTATTTTGTTACAAGGACTTTAAATATCAACTCAACTCAACTGAATTCTGATACCTCACTTCTCTTGAGTTTCATACTGCTGGATAAAGTTGTTTATCTAGAAAGCACAGTCTATCCCAAGCTGATGTATACCATCAAAAAAACCCCAAAATACACACACATGAATTTTCTTCTTTCAATTCTCTCCTAGGTCGATTCATGAGTCTATGTTTATTGTACTAATAAGCCAAACTCTAAAAATAGGTGATAACTATATTATTATAATAGCTGCCACACTACTCCTGTAATGGCTATTCTTATGTCTTCATGGAATCATGTGCTGTCTTTACCAACTCTGTGATCTTGGGAAAATCAACTGCAAGAAGGTATTCTCTCATCTTTGCTACCAATGCAGCCAGTTAAAAGAGAGAGAGAAAAAAACACGATTATATATGTGATACTCCTATAAAAACTAAAAATGTCAGAAGAGAATACATTTTTAAGGTTGAGATGACAAAATATTTATGATTATTAAGAGTGAAATCTTGTAACTTTTATTTAGAATGGCTTCTTTAGTTGGAAGCCATCTTCTAGATCAGCAATTTTGAACTTGTGTGCTATAAGAATTTTTAAAACATGTAATACCTGACAATTTAATCAGGGGCACATGGACCTCTTTTCCCTTAGACTGTTAAATAAATAGTAAAAAAACAAACAAACACACACACACACAAAAAAACAGCCAACACATCAATGGCTGTCCAGTGTACATAAATCAAAATATACCTATTTTTTCTCATATCATCAAAATGTGTGTTTATTGGAGTGCCACAGAATTTTAGTAATCGGGGTATGTATGCCAGGAGATGAAAGCAGTTGAAAATCACTGCTCTAGAACTTTATTCTCAGGTTGTATGAAATCTGAAAATGTCTTAGATAAAACCTTGGTCTAACTTGTCACCCAGTTTTTTTCCAATGCACAGAACTAGGAGCTCAGTAAAAGGATTGCGTGCACCATCTGTCCATTTTGTGTTGCATAGTAAATTTTATACTAAAAATGTCTTTTATTTCCCACACCAGAACACAAGAAATTTGCTATCTTTTTTGGTCTCGTGAATGACTTAATTTAGTCATTAACATACAGTAAGTTGCTGATGGTTAGAGTTATAAAAAAGGTAGTTAGTCATACATAAACAATAGTTCAATTTAAAAATCACAATGAAGAATTTCAAATATTTCTGAGGTAAAAATTCAGCCTGATATTTGGATGTCTCTATTTGCAAATTCAACTATCCATGTAATACAACTGCAAACTCTAAATTTTATGTTAGATGTCTTTTAAATAAATATATGATATGTAAACATATGCATACTTTACATAATTTTGCATATAAAGGCATATAAGTTTCTCTAAATTTTTAAAAGCTAAAACATTCCTGAAAGATACATTTTTATATGTAGCCATTCATAATTTGGTCCACATGAAAAGTGTAAATCTGAACATAACCATGAAACAGTTAAGGAAAATAATTATACAGTGCTAATTTTATCCTAATCTGATGTAAATATATAAAGCCCTTAAAAAGAGAGCCCAAGAACAAATTTAAAAAGATTCAGAGGCTAGGAGCACATAGAATAATACAGTGCATGAAGGCAGAGATCGATGCTACGAGCACATAGAATAATACAGTGCATGAAGGCAGAGATCGATCCAGCTCGAGTTTGGAAGTACCTACTATGTGCCAGTTGCCCTTACAAACTTCATTTAAATGTGAACTGGCTGCTCTTTCAAATGAAAGAAACTGGAAATCTGAGAAGTTGATCATTTCCTAAAGTAATACTACCTGAATTCTTTTAAAGGAATTTAGGCATTTGCTTATTTACTTATTTTACTTACATAAAATAACTCTCACACATTTAATAAATCACATCCTCAGGCACAAATACCATGATTCATGACCTCAGAGCAAAATCCAATATACCTGGTATCGGCACAATGCATTGTATTCAACAGGTTATCAATAAATGTTTATTGAATTAAATAAAACTAATTTGAAGGTACCTGATCCCATAAAATATTTATAAATTTTATTTTTTCAAGTTTTGTTGTGAATGAATCAAAGAAGATTTGTACAAAAATGCTGTTTCTGGCCCTGGCCGGTTGGCTCAGTGGTAGAGCGTTGGCCTGGCGTGCGGGGGACCCGGGTTCGATTCCCAGCCAGGGCACATAGGAGAAGAGCCCATTTGCTTCTCCATTCCCCCCCCTGCTTCCTCTCTGTCTCTCTCTTCCCCTCCCGCAGCCAAGGCTCCATTGGAGCAAAGATGGCCCGGGCACTGGGGATGGCTCCTTGGCCTCTGCCCCAGGCACTAGAGTGGCTCTGGTCGCGGCAGAGCGACTCCCCGGAGGGGCAGAGCATCACCTCCTGGTGGGCAGAGCATCGCCCCTGGTGGGCGTGCCAGGTGAATCCCGGTCGGGCGCATGCGGGAGTCTGTCTGACTGTCTCTCCCCGTTTCCAGCTTCAGAAAAATACAAAAAAAAAACAAAAATGCTGTTTCTCTTGCAAGGATTGATATCTACAATATTATATAATAAATGACATTTTAATATACTAGAAACTATAGTTACAATTTTCCTTCAAACATGATTTCGATCTTTATGATATAGCTAAATATTTTATTCTACAGATACAATATAGTTTTCATTTCTAATTGTGAAAACACACCATTCTCTAGAATTATGACAATGATTCATTACACACAAAGGCTTTACCTGAGAAGAAATAAGTAATGGCTATCATTGAATTTACTCCTCCCAACAGACTGGTTCCCTGCCTCTAGGCAGAGAGAAAAGAAAATCCAATCTTGATGAATTCAGATTTCTTGTTTGACAAGAATTATATTGTTACTAATTAATTAAAATAGAAGTGAAAGACTCCTGGACAAAAAATAATAGCCTTCTAGTTGAACACCTGAGCTTTGGATCAGTCTAAAACTATTTCCTCAGAACAGACGGAGATGCCATAATACCAAATATCTGGGCTACAGTGCTGAAAGGAAGACAGCAGGGAACAACACTGCATCCCTCAAGTTTCAACTGAAAAACAGTAGCTACACATACACTACTCTGAGGCTGCTTCTAGAATTCCTCTGTCTTTGTTTTTGAATTATGCTAAACTCGTTTCTCCTTAATTGTAAGTTCCCCTTGCTTTCTTCTATGTTCCCCCCTGAACCTGTATTTTCCATGTCCTTATACAGAGTCCAACTCATAATTTGGGGCCCGAGGGGCCTTCTCTATTCCAAGTATTCCCAAGATCTAGAATGCATTTGGGGTAACATTTTGAACTACATGTATCCTTTTAAGAAAAGCACATGAGTTCCAAAGTTCAAGGTGTGCCGTGTCTTATTCCCTACATAATATTTATATGAATTCTTACATTGCCAAATTTTCAAAAGCATAATTTCAAAACTCTACATGTCTATGCTTACAGGATGGCAATTATAGTTAAGTTCCTTCCAACACTCTTCTTCAATAAGGGGTTTCATACACTGTTATGAACTGGCAATGGGAAGTGACTTCAGCATCTTCCTTTAGCACCTTGATAGGATAAAGTTAATCATAAATATTAAATTGTGCTATATATTTTTAAATCCTTGAAAACAGACACTCAATGTGAGCATCTGGTCAATACAGAAATATCAGTTAGGTAGGTTTGTTTAGGAACAGTAGCAAAACTTTTGCAATTTATACCACATGGCTTTCAGCCTACTAGGGCCAACGCCCTGTGTTCAGTGACCCTGGGGAACCATGCTGTTTGGAGGTCACAACTGTTCATTTCAAGCCTCTGGGACAGTGATAAGAATTTTGAAGTGACTTCAACAGACATCACACCTCCAGCTGCGTGGGTAAATACCCTTCATCAATGGAGAAGGATTGTTAGGTATACATATTTTTTGGCTAATCCTTTCACCTTCTTTCATCCAGACCTCTTCTCCCCTTCCCTGGGACAGCTGTCCATCTCCTCCATGTGTCCATGCCTCTGTTTCTATCTTGTTCTACAGCTTATTGTGATGATTAAATTCCACATATGGGTGAAATCATATGGTATTTGTCTTTCTCTGACTGGCTCGCTTCATTTAGCGTAATACTCTGCAGTTCCATCCATGCCGCCCCAAAGGGAAGATTCCATTCTTTATTACAGCGATGTAGTATTCCATTGTATAAAAGGACCACAGCTTTTTCATCATCCACTGACAGACACTTGGGCTGTTTCCAGATCGTGGCTATTGTAAATAACATTGTAATGAACATGGGAGTGCATATATTCTTTCTAATTGTATTTCAGGATTCTTAGGATACATTCCCAGAAGTGGCATACCTGGGTCAAACAGCAGATCCCTTTTCTTGAGGAAACTCCCTACTGTTTTCCACAGTAGCTGAATGAGTCTTCAATCCTATCAACAGTGCATCAGGGTTCCTTTTCTCCATATTCTCACCAGCATTTGTTTGCTGATCTGTTGATGATAGCCATTCTGGTAGGTAGGAGGCAGTATTTCACTGTGGTTTTAATTTGTATTTCTCTGATAATTAGTGGAGTTGAGCTTGTTTGTTGTTTTTTTTTTTTGTATGACTATTAGCCATCAGTATGTCCTCTTAGGAGAAGTGTCTATTCAGATTCTTTGACCACTTGCTAATTGGATTATTTGTGTTCCTGGTGTTCAGTTGTACAAGTTCTTCATAAATTTTGGTTATTAACCCTTTATCAGATGTATCAGCAAATGTACTCTCTCACTCAGGGGGGTTGTCTTTTCATTTTGTTAATGGTCTCATTCTTTTATTTTGACATTACATTTAATGGGGTGACACTGGTCAATAAGAGTACATGTGGTTCAGGTGGATGAACATCTCTACAGCATTTAAACTGTTGATTGCCTTGTGTGCCCATCACCCAAAGTCTAATCATCTTCTGTCACTTCACATTTGTCCCTGTTTACTTCCCTCCGCCCACTGCCTTTCCTCTGGTAACTACTTCACTACTGTCTCTGTCCATGAGTCTCATTTTTGTGTCCCATCTATGTCTGACATCATAGAGTTCTGAGCTTTTTCTGATTTACTTATTTTATTTAGCATGATTCTGTCGAGGTCCAACCAGATTGTCATAAATGGCAATATATCATCCTTTCTTAGGGCTGAGCAGTATTCCATTGTATATATGTACCACATCTTCTTTATCCAATTCTCCATCGAGGGACAATTTGGTTGTTTCTATATCTTGGCAACCATGAATAATGCTGCAATGAACATGAGGGGTACATATTTGTTTGTATACCAGTGTTTTCAAGTTTTGGGCATAGATGCTCACTAAAGGGATTGCTGGGTCATATGGCAGATCTCTTCTTAATATTTTGAGAAACTCTCATACTGTCTTCCATAATGTCTGTATCAATTTATGTTCCCACCAGTAGTAAATGAGGGTTCTTCTTTCTCCACAGCTTTTCCAACACTTGCTTTACCTGTCGGGTTGATAACAACCAATATAACAGGTGTGAGGTAATATCTCATTGTAGTTTTGATTTCTATTTGGTTAGCTTCCATTTGATTGTTTGTTGTTTAGCTTTGTGAGTTCTTATTTATTTTGGATATTAACCCTTTATCAGAGCTGTTGTTTGCAAATACATTTTACAAAGGTTTTCAAATACAAAATAATCCATGTAGTTGTACTAGGTCTAAGTTAAAATAGCAGCAGTTATCATTAAATGAGTATTTACTATATCCAAACAACAAGCTAGAGTCTTACATACCCTTTTTAAAAATATTAACAACCACCTTTAAGGATAATTAGAATATGCATTTTAAAAGGTGAAAACTTAGATTTTCAAAACTAGGTAAATTGTCAAAAGTCACAGAGTTAAAGTCAACCTAGAATTTTAACTTGAACTTTGTTTTATCTTCAGACAAGAAAATAAAAGGCGGGTAGGTGAACAGCTAATGAATCAATTGATCAATAGACAAGTTACAACAGTTTTCATTTATTGAGCATTAAGTATGTGAGATCTCATTCATTATCAATATAACTTTGTAACATGTTTATTTCCATGTTTACAAACAAGGAAACCAAGGCTAAAAGTGACAGACACCAATGTCACTGCATCCTAAAAGACACAACTATAACTAAAAGGTCTGGATTTTAAACCAACATTTCACTATCCAGAATTTCTTTCAAAGCTCTCAGTCTTTTCACTACCACACATCAGTTACTCTTCAGAAATAAATTTTAATAAAATTAGTACAAAGTTGAATCTAACCAGAAAAAGCAACTTAAAATATTCAAGAACACCGAAAAAAAAAAAGACTTAAAAACTAATATTGCTGAAATGGAAAATACTGAATGGCCACATATTACTCTAGCACTGAACTGTACAAATGAATACATCCACAGGAGGTGACTTCCTGTGAGCTTTTCATAGACAACCCCTCACTCATGACTTCCATGCATGTTGCTACCTTTCTTCGCATCACGGTGACATGGAACAGGTTCAAGTCACTTCTCTTAAAACTTTATGTCTAGTCTCAGGAGGTGAACAACATCAGTCTAGGAGGCAAACATTACTGCTATCTTTCTATATAAGTTTATTAAAGGAATGCTATGCTACCTTAAATTCCAAAAGTGGTTCTAAATAAATATATAAGTATTTTTCACTTGCTGCTTTAAACTGCCCCCCCTCAAAAAGAGGATGCTAAACCTGATGTTTGCCTGCATTCACTCATTTCTAAGGCATGAAGTATCAAATCTAAGTTTAGGGGAACCAAAAAAACCTAAAATACCTTGAATTTTACATATTCTAACAATTTCTGCATTTATCAGTTATCAGTAAGGAAAATATACACAACTTGGCACACATATGTTAGACCACTCCTGAATCAGACATCTTCTCACCCAGTGAATAATTGAGAACTGACTTCTGAAACGGTAGCCTACTTCTTATCACCCCTCCACGCACTGTCTAAAGCCATTCCCTGTTTCAGAAAGCTGTCTTCTTTGGGATCCTTCACAGCAAAAGAATTCTTAGTTGACACAAATCTACCAAGGATCTCTTGATCAAATCCCATTGCTCTTGTGTTCCTAAAATAATATCAGCGGCAAATACTCTCGAGGATTTTTAATGTGCCAGAAACTTCATTTTTCATATTGTTTAACTCCATTGATTCTTAATTTTTTAACTCCTTTTTTCTTCAAAACAATCCAGATGAGGACAATAAGGCTCAGAGATAACTATTTTTGCTTCACTAGTACAGTTAGAAAGTAGAGAATTTTATGTCTTATATCAAGTTCTACACCTATTTTGTTGAATTTGAAATCCATTGCCATGAGGCAATATGTTTATTCTTATTAAAACACAAATGACATCCCAGGGCCCATTGTAGGGTTTTTGTTCTTCACTTTAGAAAGTTACAATCTTTCCAACAGCTATCAGAATCTCCCCAACAATTATTGCATAGCTACTTACTTTTTACATGTATACTGATTATGATAACAACTAGAGGAATAAAAAGTCTAGAATGTGGCCTTTGTAAGCAACACGTATTTCTGAGCAGATGGCCCGAAAAGCAGTGATAACTTTTAAAAGAGAGAAAATATTCTAAATATTTATCTATTGAATCATGTTATGTTTGAAATAACATATGTGGATAAAGTAAGTAATTTAAAACAAAGTTCACTTCCACCAGCATGCGGCTCCCATATGTTCCTCCATGCACATACACCAGAATACCATTCAATAAATTCTATGAGTCAATATGGGGACAGCACTTTAAAGATGTTTGTGAGAAAATATGAACTGGAATAATTTGTGACGAATATACAGGCAGAAGACATATTAAAGAGTAAAGAAATATGGGTTAATAGAACAACAAGTAAGAAAACAGGTATTTTACACACGTTGAGAGAGACAAATAAACCCTCCATACAGAGGCCAGGGAGCATATTATGAAAAAAAAAAAAAAATCTAAAATGTCTATTGAAAGGTCCAATGTGCCAGACGCAGGCTCAGGAGGTATGTATGTTACTGATTCAGGAAGACACCTGAGAATGGCAGCATGTTAATTATATCCATCTGAAATTGTAACACAGATGAAGTTGAATGGTGAGAGACAGGAGGCAGGCAGGCTGTAAAAGGCATGAGCATGATCACGTGCGCCGGGTTTGGTCGTGACTTTGACTAAGATTAAAGTGCTTAAACCAAACAAAGAGTATTTTCAAAAGCTTTTTTTGTCCCCAGAGACATATTTAGGGTATCACTATATATCAAAGAACGTTCCTCGTTATCACAAGATTCAGGAATGTCTAAAGCTGACCATTGATAGATAAGAAATTCAAAAATAAACAAGCTGCTCGATAATCTTGATTTTATAATATTTTATATGTTCAAACTATACAAACCCTTACTGGAGATATTATTGAAAAAAAATGTGCAACAGAAATATTATCAACTGTGCTTAAAATTAACTGTAATGTATATATAAAGCTGCAATATCATTTAGAACAAATACATATGTTGATCAGACTAAATTATGTGATGTTCTACATTAAAGCATTGGGCCCTGACTGGTTGGCTCAGTGGTAGAGCATCGGCCTGGCATGCAGGAGTCCTGGGTTCAATTCCCAGCCAGGGCACACAGGAGAGGTACCCATCTGCTTCTCCACCCCTCCCCCTCTCCTTCCTCTCTGTCTCTCTCTTCCCCTCCCACAGCCAAGGCTCCATTGGAGCAAGGTTGGCCCAGGCGCTGAGGATGGCTCCATGGCCTCTGCCTCAGGCACTAGAATGGCTCTGGTTGCAACAGAGCAACGCCCCAGATGGGCAGAGCATCGCCCCCTGGTGGGCGTTCCAGGTGGATCCCAGTCGGGCACATGCGGGAATTTGTCTGACTGCCTCCCCATTTCCAACTTCCAAAAAATACAAAAAAAAAAAAAAAAAAATCATTGGGCAACTAAGTTACAATGGTAAACGGTGGACAAATAGATGATATAATTATATCATTACTGATTTATTAGTTTTATTTGTATAAATTTTTAAATGAAATCTGAAGGAAGAATACTGATTAAAAATAGTGATGTAAAGGATGCCAACCGACCTAATAATACTAATACATAAGAAACTTGCCGAGGACGGTGTGCTATGTGGGGTAATGATGGGACATACACAGCAGAACAGTTAACAAGGAAGAGAGAACTTCGACCCAGAACACTGAATGTCAGACGGGACTTAGACAGCTAAGAGACCAGTGCTGTGATTCCTTACCTGCTGTCACAGTTCTTTTCTTTTATAACCATAGCGACAAGGCAAAGCATAAGAAAACTGATGTATATCTTACTCTGTGATTTAGTTTAAAGTATACATACAACTCCTACCTCAAACCCAATCGAGATACCCCAGCCCAGCGTTGTTCCTCAAACTCAAAAGAATTCACTTACTCATTTCCATATTAGCAATGGATCACAAAAAGGTTAACTTATTTTATAATATTTTATGAGGAAAAAAAGAAACACTCTCTAGTTACTTAACCTCAGATGAAACTAAATTAAGCATTAACACGCCCCATCTCAATGCAGCCAGAAATAAAAAAAAAAGAGCTATCTTTAAAGACAACTCTTTGTAAACATCTTTCTCAAATGTCTGTCAATCTAAAAATGTCCCCTTTTCCCATAGTCATAGCCCAAATAATATATAGACAAATTTGAAGACATATTTGCCTAGAAAATGCAGGGGTGAAGGTCAGGATCTGGGCAGAGCCATTGCTAAATCGAGATAGTGTTTTGTGTTTTGCAAGATAAAGTTCTGGAGATGGATGGCGGTGATGGTTGCACAACAATATGAATGTATGACTGAACTGTACATTTAAAAACAGTTAATATGGCTTGACCAGGCAGTGGCACAGTGGATAGAGCATTGGCCTGGGAAGCTGAGGACCCAGGTTCAGAACCCCAAGGTCGCCGGCTTGAGTGTGGGCTCATCCGGCCTAAACTAGGGATCATGGCTTAAGCCCAAGGTCACTAGCTTGAGCTCAAGGTCACTGGCTTGAGCAAAAGGTTATTGGCTCAGCTAGAGCCCCCTGTTCAAGGCACATATGAGAAAGCAATCAATCAACAACTGAGCCACAACTATGAGTTGATGCTTCTCATCTCTCTCCATTCCTGTCTGTCCCTGTCTGTCTCCTGCACCCCAGCTCTCTCTTTCTCTCTCTCTAAAAAAAAAAAAAAAAGTTAATATGGTAAATTTTGTTAACTACGTTTTACCACAATCAAATTTTTTTAACAGACCAGACATTATAGAGTTTTGCAAAGTTACCATTTCTATCACCACAAATCGTTGCCCTTCCTAGCCCCTGGTCCAGCCCAAAGCAGAAGAAAAACAGAACAGCATGAATAGAAAAGTATGTCACATGGGGTAGAAAGAGTCTCACAGAATTTAGCATCAAGGCACAATAAGAAGGAAAATTTTCCATGACTTATTATATAAAAAAATAATTTTCAGATCAGTATATACATTATCCTATATATATCTATCAAAATAAAAATGATACATGTTTGTATACATGTAGTCTATATATCTGAAGTAAAGATCTCCAAAGAAACATGCAGATACTGACAATAATGAAAGGTTTTTGGTTGGAATGATGCTTATTTAAATATATCAATGTTATCTTGATACACGTTTATCAACCGTGTATCATGTTTGTAAAATACACCAAAGCAATAATTGCCACTAAAGCTAAAATCCCTGAAGACAGAGTCTAATTTCTTAGATAATCATTACCTCAGGACGGTCAGCCACAGACTGCAGTCAGGTCGCCTGGGTTGTAATCCCAGGTCTACTGCGCGAGCACCAGCTGTGCAAAATGCCAGTTAGCGTCTCTCTACCTCGAGAATGTCTTGTGGGAGTGCAACATGTAAATGCATGTACAGTACAGACATACACAAGAATGAAACAGTTTAGCCCTGGACGAATGGCTCGGTTGGTTAGTGTTACCCCAAAGCACAGACATTGCCAGTTTGATCCCTGGTCAGGGCACATACAGGAACAAATCTGTCCCTCTCTCTCTCTCTCTTGCTCTCTCCCTTTCCCTCTCAAAATTAATAAAAATTTAAAATACAGTTTATAGCACATAGCATACAGAAAAATATTATTATTGCTATCCAACTGAGCTCCACACAATAAGATGAATTGTGTGTAACACTAGGTAAATCATTAAAGCATTAAAAAATTGTGTACACTACAAATCTATTTTAAATACTTATGCTGTTCTCACAGTAGTATTCAAATGCTCTCTTTTCTATCTAATGTTAAATATTGACATACCTTGAGACCCTATTCTGGGTCATAATCATCTTTCTAATCAAGTTTTAAAAACTTAATAAAGTATCACTGTAAATTATTATACTTGCAATTAACAAAATGAAAATAACTATGATTGGCACTTTACTTTTATCATATTGGTTATTATGAAAACTAGAGTGAAAGAGGAATCAACCCAATAATTGGTTTGTAACTCCTTTCAGACACTGAAAGGTCCATAAACCTTGGAAGAATACAATGTCTGTTTCCACTATTATATGCCTGACCAGGCAGTAGTGTAGTGGATAGAAAGTCAGACTGGGATGTGGAGAACCCAGGTTAAAACCCAGATGTAGCAGGCTTCAGCGAGGGCTCATCAGGCTTAAGCACAGGCTCACCAGCTTGAGTGCAGGGTCACTGGCTTGAGCATGGGATCATAGACATGACCCCATGGTCACTGGCTGGAAGCCCAAAGTCACTGGCTTGATCAAAAAGTTGTTGGCTTGAGCAAGGGGTTAATCACTCTGCTGTAGCCCCTTGGTCAAGGCACATATGAGAAAGCAATCAGTGAACAACTAAGGAATCACAACGAAGAATTGATGCTTCTCATCTCTCTCCCTTCCTGTCTGTCCCTCTCTCTGACTCTCTGCCTGTCAAAAAAAAAAAAAAGTCAGTAGCCTTTACCAAAATATGAGAGAAACAAGAGAAAAAGTTAAACAGATTCACCATATTAGTAATCAAAGAATCAGGCAGAGTTATTGTGTCTAATCAGAGTAGCCATACCAAAAAAAAAAGAGACAAATGAAACTTACTAGGGGTAGTTATTAATGAGCAATTAAATATTTGCGTTTTATGAACTTTTGGCAAAAAGTTTGGTTTTCACATTATGACAATGCAACTTTCTTGATGTTCATAAAAGAACTGATATAAGGTAATTAGTGAAAAATTAGGTAGATTTCAAGGTGTCCAGTATTGTGATGATTGGAATTTAGTTGATTTTAGTAGGGCAAGAAAGCAGTTACTATTCGAGTGTTATAGCTGGTTCATCCCAGAACTAGTCCATGAAGAACACAAGTTAGGGAGGATGCCGCATCAGAGGTCAGATACTCTCTCCTCAGTCCCGGTTCCTCTCTAGGTCTCTGATTGCACAGGTGCTCTTCACGGCTATCTGGGCTCCATGACAACCACATACTTACAAGTTTATCGTAACTTGACTTCAAACCTAAAGAATATTTTTATCTATTTTGGGATGCTTTCACACATTTAGCTGTGCCAGTCTGCAATGTATACTCTCCTTTCAGAAAATGTGTTTTAATACATTGCAAGCTTGTAAATTGACATCTGGTCGTGTTAACGCAGCTCTTCCCTTTTTCACTTCCTGTCATCCCCGTCTTCTGGCAGCAGGCTCTTCACAAAGCTCTGACTCCGGGTCAGAGCCGGGTGAAACACTGCACTTCAGTTTATAAGTAAAAAGAGCTGAGTTGTGTATACTCTACACTACCGCACACTTAAGCCTTCTTGTTAAATTAAAAATTGGAACCTAAAACATCTAAGGCAACCTCTTCCTGCTCCCTGATGACAAAACGATTTTGTGAGATCCGGCGGCATTTTCCTCACGTTGGAAATACACTGCAGTAACCTTCCTCGCAGGGAGGCGCGAGTGGAGGAGCTGATTTTAAACTGGAAACCATTTCAATCAAATCACAGCTTAAATTAAACTAATTCCATTATTTCCAGAGTAACCACTGAACACTACTTACGAAGGTCATAGGACCTGCTTTTCTCTCTGAATCTTAAAACCTATGGACTTACACAGGTACATTAAAAGGCTCTTAAGCTGATTGGATTTGCTGGCAAGGTTGAAAGGTGACTAGCAGACAACTCCGCGGAGAAGTATGGAAAGTGTGATCAAACTTTTACAATCATCCTAGGGAAAAAAAAAAAAAAAAAACACAGCAAGACCAGTGATCTGTGCAAAACATAAGGTGGGTTGAAATTTCCAAGGTTAAAATAGCAAAATCCTGAGACCTGGATCGTAGTACTGAAAAACTTGAATTTTAAGAAATACAAAATAAATATTTTACGTGGTAGCTTGTAATGGTATGTGTTTCATATCAATGTAAAAAATTAACATATAATAATGCAATTTTATAATTTATATAAAATGCAGCCCAGGTCTATTATATATAATAGTCATCCAATAAACAAATCTGATATATTATTGCTTATGAATAATAACTATAAAAATGACATTTGTTGAATACACTATGAAATACTGTTTTTCAAGGCTCCTATGTCCTGTTTTACTCTTTGCAAAAACCCTGTGATGTATACATAGACTATAGTATGTAGGTATTGCTCCCTGTTTACAAATGGGAAAATTGAGAAACAGAAGAGGTAACTAATTTATTCCAGGTCATAATGTGACCGCTCATCCTGGTTTCCTTTTTTTTTTTTTGTATTTTTTTTTCTGAAGTTGGAAACGGGGAGGCAGTCAGACAGACTCCCGCATGCACCCAACCGGCATTCACCCGGCATGCCCACCAGGGGGCGATGCTCTGCCCATCTGGGGCATTGCTCTGTTGCAACCAAAGCCATTCTAGCACTTGAGGCAGAGGCCATGGAGCCATCCTCAGTGCCTGGGCCAACTTTGCTCCAGTGGAGCCTTGGCTGCGGGAGGGGAAAAGAGACAGAGAGGAAGGAGAGAGGGAGGGGTGGAAAAGCAAATGGGCACTTCTCCTGTGTGCCCTGGCCGGGAATCGAACCCAGGATCCTGCATGCCAAGCCGATGCTCTATCACTAAGCCAACTAGCCAGGGCTCACCCTAGTTCTTCACCACTATGAGAAGTATGCTCTCTGTGACATGTACCTGAGAAACACAGGGGCCGTTGCCGTCCTTAAATTCTACTGAAATAACACTGCATTACAGCAGATATAATCTGTTCATTCATTTCTGATATTCAAACTGAAAAGTCTGGCTAATATTTGAGTTGGTTCAATGTTACCATATCAAAGTATTAACCATCATGTTTCTGTTGCAAAAAGTAATACATTACTTGAATACTTTACATGTTGAATATCACTGTAAATTTCCTATATAAAATAAAAGATCAGTATTACAACTTCTCTATTTTAAATGAAATCATAACACATATTTATTAATCCTAGTTAAACTGCAACTAGAATACCTCCATATATTTCTTTACATATATTTACTTTTTTTAAATTTTAAGTGACCCCCCCCAAAAAAATGGCTCTAAGTGGTACAAAATATGGTACATAGAGAGACGTACTAATGATAAAAAGAACATATTTTAGCATTTTAAAAAAGGATTAGTTTCTACTCTATGAGTTAGAAAAAGTCTGGTTCTCTATCTAGTCAACTAAAACCAGCTACAGATATGCAAATTAACATGTTTACATGTAATAAATTAATCTTTCATTAAATACTCTTTAAGAGTAGTTTGAAGTCATTAATCATAAATAGTTTTTTTAGACTTTATTCATTTTAAAGAGAGAGAGAGAGAGAGAGAGAGAGAGAGAGAGAGAAGGGGCAAGGAGCAGGAAGCATCAATTCCCATATGTGCCTTGACCAGGCAAGCCCAGGCTTTCTAACTAGCAACCTCAGTGTTGTAGGTCGACGCTTTATCCACTGCACCACCACAGGTCAGGCCTATATATAGTTTTTAATTCATTCTTTAGCTATCTCTTTAGTTTTATGTTTGAACCTAAATATCTTTTATGTTGCTGGGCACTATCGTAGGACAGAATGATGTCAGGTAAGAATTAGCTTTATTAATTTTCTATCCATTGTTTATGAGCATGGTTTTTGAAATGATTGCTATTTATCATATCACACAATTCTAGTTACAAAAACTAATTAGCAGTTATTTATTGGTACATGAGTTATTTAATGCAACAACCCATAAAGAAAGCAGGAATAATTTTCAAAAAGCAATTTTCTTAACAGGTAACAAGTTTACATGCAATCAACTAAAACTAAAACACTGCATAGCTAATAAGACTTTTTCTGTGTGTGACAGAGACAGAGCGAGGGACAGATAGGGATAGACAGACAGGAAGGGAGAAAGACAAGAAATATCAATTCTTCATTTTGGAACCTTAGTTGTCCATTGATTGCTTTCTCATATGTGCCTTGACCGAGGGACTACAGCAGACTGAGTAACACCTTGCTCAAGCCAGCAACCTTGAGCTCAAGCTGGTGAGCCTTGCTCAAACCAGATGAACCCACACTCAAGCTGGCGACCTCAGGATTTCGAACCTGGGTCCTCTGTGTCCAGTCTAACTGTCTATCCACTGCGACACCACCTGTTCAGGCTAATAAATTTGTCTGAACCAAAAATAATATTTACCTAAACCTATTACTTCTTCCTTCAACATATTTTTATATATATTTCACCTACTATGTCTTATTTTTTTACAAAGCAAACTCATCTCCTGTGTTTAAACATTTTTATAACACTTCTTTGACCCTCTATATTTTCACACTCACCAATCACATGTTTTATAAGAAGAATAATCTCACATAGTCTAACCTCGATGGCCTTTCAGTTATAGCAAACTCTGAGCTCTCTGCAGAGTATGATACTCTTTTTAGTTTTTTCTGAAGTAAGAAGTGGAAAGGCAGAGAGACAGACTCCCACATGTGCCCAACTGAGATCCACCCAGCATGCCCAATAGGGGGCAATGCTCTGCCCATCTGGGGCGTTGCTCTATTGCAACCTGAGCCATTCTAGCACCTGAGGCAGAAGCCATGGAGCCATCCTCAGTGCCTGAGCAAACTTTGCTCCAATGGAGCCTTGGCTGCGGGAGGGGAAGAGAGAGAGAGAAAGGAGAGGGGGAAGGGTGGAGAAGCAGATGGATGCTTCTCCTGTGTGCCCTGGCCGGGAATCAAACATGGGACATCCACATGCCTGGCCGACCGGCCAGGGCCGAGTCTGACACTCACTAAACACATTGCTCTTCTCCCTCCCTCTCTTCTTTGAGAAATGTCCCCTCTCTCCTATCCTTGCCTCATGGTGTACTACCATATTACCACAACTTTTCTCCTCTCCCCACCATTACTTTAACCACACATCAACCCACACCTGCCACCTTGACTGGTTTGCCTTTCACCACTCCCTTCTATAAATCTGCACACATTCCTATAATCTTCTGCTTTTATATCTCCTGTTTTGTCTACCTCTGAGAACTCAACTATGATTTCTGTGGGATGACTCAGATGCCACTATATCTAGAATTTCTATCAGCATTTCCATCCGCTGCATAGCTACTTTTAGTTCCCTGTCCTGCTTTCATTATCGTTCAGTATACACAAAACTTAACATTCTCTCTACAAAATTACTTCTTTTTTTTACTCTCCTGTTTTTCAAAATTTTCACAATTTTCCAAGACATCATTGTGACTACTACTTTTCACTTAAATCCATATTTAGATAATAGGTTCTATGGGCCTCTTATTTTTGTAAGGTCTTACATCTCTCTCTCTCCCCTACTATTTCCATCATCCTTTCTTCCCTTTTTAGTTCCTCAACTTGTCTAGTTCAATCTCTCCTTCCTATTTACAAATACACTTAACCTATTGGTATTTCCAGAAGCTCAATTTTATTATATTTTTTAATTCTTTTTTAAGGTGAGAGAACAGGAGATAGTGAGGTAGACTCCTACCTCCCCCAATCAGGTCCACTCAGCAACCCCCATCTGGGACTGATGCTCGTACCAGCTATTTTTAGTGCCTGAGGCTGTTGCATCCCAATAAAGCTATACTCAGCACCCAGGGTCACGCTTGAACCAGTCAATTCCCTGGCTACAGGAGGGGAAGAAGGGAGAAGGGAAAGAGGGAGGAGGGAGGAGGAGAGAAGCAGATGGTTGCATCTCCTTTGTGCTGTGACCAGGAATCCAACCAGGGACATCCATAAGCAGGGCCGACGCTGTATCTACTGAGCCACCGTCCAGGGCCAAGAAACCCAATTTTATCTTTACGCTTCAACTCCAATTCCACAACATTGATCACCAAATCCCTTGATAGCCTGGCCAAGATCAACCTTTTTTGACACCAACTGGCAAATATAGACACTTCTGCCATCACAAGTGACCACACTTCATTGTTTGAACAACCCCTTATATTTTTATGTTTTGCATGAATTATATCTCAGCATTTAAATATCTTTGCTTTCAATTTTACTGTAAATTGTTATAGTGTCCAAGATATAACATCCAAGAAATGCGCCTGATCTTGCTCCATAAAACTTTCCCTAGTCACAATGCAATGCAAATTCACCTTAACTGACCTTCCTTAGCTCTTACTGGATTGGAAAACTACACAGCTCTTTTAGGTAGAGCTTTCTTTATGTTGTTACTCACATATTAGGCATAGAACACTATCCAACTGCATATCATTGCTTCTTTTTTATTAGAAAATTTATCATTATATTTAAAAATTTTAGATTCAAATATTTTTATTATAAAACTTAATTTTTATTCATGAAAATAAAACAAATATACTGGATATAATATTCATTGAGTACTTAAAACACTATTCACTCCTTTAACCTCTATAAATAGTTTATCTTGTTGAGCTCTCATGTAATATAAATACTAATTTATTATTATTTTATAGATGAAGAAGCTAAGGCTCTGAGAGTCTCAGGCACTTACTCAAGTTCACATAGTTAGAAATAGACGGGAGTAAAATTTATACTAGGCAGGCTCCAGAGCCTACTGCGATCAACAAATGAATATTATATACTTAATACTAATTAATTCTAGTTTATTATTATTATTATGACTATTATATAATTGCTCATAGATCCACCACAGTGGGATGATCTTCATATATATATCATTTTACTCTTCTATTTTTTTTCTTTATTCATACATTTATTTTAACAAAGTTGACCATTCATTCTATGTACAATTTTGTATCTTGCTTTTTGATTTTGCAGTTTTTATATCTTTATGTAAAGTGTCATATGAATTTAAGGTAGTGTTTTCTGGAGTTTGGGAACTACAGGTGAGTTCAATGATAGAGTACACATAAAGGACTGGAACTCGTGGCCGGCACAGAATGGGGGTTTTGTCAAATCAATAGAATACTTGTTTTTTGGTAACACTGAGTTGTATCTTCCTGTCAGAAGGTTTGAAAATAGATTAGCCTCTGGAACTTGTTTGATATCCAAAGCCATATCCTCTCACTCGCCGTTCTTTCATCAGACATTAGATTGTAGAAAGAAGGAACAACGTTAGTCCTGCGGTGGCCCCACTTCATGGTCTTTCACAGTTAGTGCCAGACAGCCCTTGAGAGCCCAGGGCGATCATCACCCACATTAGTGTGGTTCCAGCCCTCGAGAGCCCAGGGCGATCACCCACATTAGTGTGTTTCCACCTGGACGAATGTTAGAAGAGGTTGCTAGAATCTATCTCCTGGATTCTTGATTCTGCATATTTGGGGGGAGTACTCTAAGAATTTTTGTTTCAACATGATACTGATTTCCAGGGACTACACTTTGGGTACCACTGGCCTACAAGATGTAATTGCAGGAAAACTATGATGAGTCTTAAGTATCTCTACAATGCAAGTTTCTGCCCAGGCAATCCCTAGCATAAGCACATGGGAACTTTATTTCTATAGAATTTGCTTACAAGAGAATAGTAAACTAGTAGCATGAATCAACTTGTTTTCCTCTCAAGAGGCCTTTCATTTTCAGGCATTTGTTTGTTCTTCTTCTTTACTTTTCCTTCAACTTATGTCCCGTGTTCCTGCCCCACCACTTAGCACTGCCTCCACTGAAGCACAGTCAATGGCCAAAAAAAATTTCAAGATTCCACATTCCTCCTAGGATACTTTTTTTTTTTTTTTTAATTTTGGAAATCCCATTTAAAAAAAAAAAACTTGTATACCACTTTTCTGGTACTTAGCACATTTGTTTTGTATTGATCATTTCTATGCATATTTCATAACTCTCTTACAAATGCCTAAGTGCATCTTAATCTTTTTTGCTTCTAAGGTATCTTCCTCAAAATAGCCTTTTGATAAGCATTTATTCAATAAACATTTATTGGTCCCACAGGGGACTCGGGGAAAAGAACATATAGCTGACTTAAAACCATTTTCCATTTTCTATGAGTGAGGTGAATCATCTATGCTTGGGCCAGAAATATAATTTTTGTATGGACAGAACTGAAGTCATGCTTCATTTGCTCTGCACTATGCCTTGATTTTAAAACATAAGCGATAGGAAAATAACAGAAATGTTTATTTCACGATGCTATCTTCTATTATGTACTCTGAACAAGTGTGACTTCCAATTATATTAATTATATTGTTCTTTTCTAATTAATAGAAGAGACTGAAGGATTTTTATTCTTTACATTTTTATTTATTGATTGATTTTTAGAGAGAGAGAGTACAGGAGAGAGAGAGAGACAGAAACAGAGATTGATTTGTTTCACTTATTTATGTGTTTATTGGTGAATTCTTATATGTGCCCTGACTGGGGATCAAACCCACAACCTTGGTGGATGAGGATCATACTCTATTCCAGTGGGTTTCAAGCTTCCTCCACTTGGGGAACCAGTAAAAACAGGAGAATTATTTCAGGAAATGCTAAGGAAAAACCACCCTGAGCATAAGTGAATCTGAATAAGATCTTTGGGCTTATAATCTTCACACAACATAAGGATGGTTAACACTTTCGCAGACCAGCACAAAATTTCTGGAGGACTCATCCATGGACTGATGGTTGAAAAACATTGTTCTACCCAAATGAGCTACCCAGCTAGGACAGGATTTATATTTTTTATATGTAGCAACTTCTTTTATGAATGCATCATTGTTAATCTTAAAAATCTCTAAAAGCTTACAAGAAAAGACCTATCAGTGCATACACATTGTATTTCCCCATGATTTGTCCATCTTGTCTAAAATTTTTCAAAGTTGGACAATGTGAATTTAGGCAACTAGTTTGATTTTTTTTTTTTCCAAAACAAAGCACTAATTGTTAAGACATTTTCATTAACCCTGCTTGTTAAACAACTACATGCTACTGTCAAATTTCAGTTATGCGGCTATCTCACAAAAATAATAAAAAGTTTGACAAAGTAGGATGAGTTCAACTCTTCAGTCATTGAAAGATGAAGAAAACGAAAAGGAGAGGTCGCCTCAGGTTTACTACCATCTGCTAAACTGGGATTCGGGCAGTAACTTTTTTGCTCAGGGTCTTCATTTGCTCCAAGTTGCTGCTAGTTTTTCCTCACTGAAATATTACTGAAAGGAAAAAAAAAAACCTATGCTGACGTTTTAAGATGGTGTTCAAAAGTGGCTGATTGAGATGGCAGCTTATTATTATATTTTGATGTACAATATAATTTGTTTTATTTTTAACTTAGGTTTATGTTCCAATCAATATAACTTCATCAGTACATTCTTACTACCTTGTTTCTTCTAAACTCCAAATATAAGAATGTATATTTTACTGAGTTACCTTGTGGTCAGTCATGTCTAATTTTTCATGTCTTAATAGGCCTTAGAAATATAAAGGTTCCTTATCAAAAGAATAAATGTTCTTCATCTCAAGTAGGCATTTAAAATGTTCTTTTATATTAAAAGTTCTAATGTATTGTCAATATTGCTTATAGAAAAAAAGTTAAAGGATTAAAATATGTTTCAGTCAAAAACTTTTATTATCATAGTGTTCAAAAGGAAGTTATATATTAAAGTTAATTTCATATTCCTAAGAATAGCTGTAATTTCTAAAAAGCACATTTAATGATAACATTCAACAAGGTATGAGACAGGCTTTAGGTCTTCAAATACTGTAAGAGTAATGAAATGTAAAGTTGGCCTTCAGTTTCATACATTATTAGACATTTTTCCTTCCAGAATTGGCATTCCAGATGAAGAGAATGTGCTTTAACCTTGGAAATACATAATACATTTACTTATTTGATTAAAATTGCACAGTGGATTTAATAAAGGCATTCTAGTATCTTCTAATGTAATATAAACTCAATTTTCTACTTACAAATAGCTTTAAGCACAATATAGGAAAAAAATCCTTTAGAAAATTGTCTTTCCTTCTCCCACAAATGATTCAAATAAAGCAAATATAATTTTTGGAATGTTTTATTTCATCTAGATATGACACTGTGTTGGCATGCCTCCTACATCACTGCAAATGTAGGGAAGTAAAACCTTGTCATAAAAATGTTGGGTATCCTCACACAACTAAAATATAGACAGGAGGTGCTGGTTTTCACTGAATTCAACAAATGCTTCTCAGAGCTTATTATGTATCCAGAATATTCTGATGCTTTAAAAAGGGCTATGAAGAAAGATAGATAAAGAAAATATAGTTCTTTTTCTTGTAAGCCATCTATTCTGTTGGATGGAATTTTCAAGGTGGAACTTTGGGTGAGAGAGAAAATATAAGGCATTTGGAGAATAAATGGCAAGGCAGTTCAACCCAATGGAGAAGGCAGCGTCCAAGGCCTGCCTGAGAAAGGACCATCGATCTGCTCATAGGCTTGAAGGGGGGGGGGCACTTTGCAAAAGGATGGGGCCAATAGCAGGGAACAGCCTGGGAAAAAGTAGCAGCGAGGGTCTGCCTCTGAGAGCAGATGACAGTTATTCTCGACTATCAGCTGGTTAAAGTCATAGGAATGGAAATTATTTTAGGCAGAGTATATAAACTAAGCCTTAATAAGGATTCAACATCAGGTGTAGAAGTAGAAAGAGGAAGAACTAAGAGGTAATCATCATGGAAAAAGGGAAGAGAAAGCATGGTGAGACATGAAAGACAAACCATGGGTGTTCAAGAGGTAGCAAAGCAGCATTTCTAGATGAGGGTGTGGTGACGGTCGTCCAAAGCTAGCAGAGTGCAAGGAAGACACAGGACAAGTGCAATCCTTTAGCAGTACTGACTCAGGAGTCCAGGAAGGGAATCAGATGGAATTGCCTCAGTGTAAGAAAGTGAAGAAAAGACAGAAGAAGCAAACCAGGTCGCAAACACGGGGAAAAATTCACAGTAAGATAGACATAACTGGATTTAGGTCCCTCCATTCACTGTCTATCCCTCAGAGAGTAACCTTATCTCTCCATGCCTCATTATCTTTGGTTGTAAAATGTTGATAATAGGCATAATTTAAAAGTTTATTGTAAAAATTTATAAAATGGTCTAGAAAAGGCAATAGTACAACTCATGAACAGTCCAAGAATGAAATGCATTAGAAAGCCCTGGTTGATTTTATGATTATTAATATCAATATATCTTAATCAACTCTATTATTTAAAAAGGGGAGAGAAAAAAAGGGAGAGAAAATAAGAGATGCGTTTTTGTTTTGTTGCTTAAAATAGGGATTTACAATTGCTTTAATACTATGGGACTTGGAATGATGAAGACGGAAAAGAGGAAGGAGATAATCTAATAAATATAGACTCACCTATGAAGCCCATGGACACAATAACAAAAACTGCAGTGTTGACAGTCAAATTATCAAAGAATTTGGCTTAAATATGTTATAGTTTCAACACGAGAATCAAAAACAGAACAGTAGATATTGATTCCAGTATCTGTTGTCCTAACTACTTCTTTGGCCATGTATGTATCATCCTGGTAACCACCATTAAAAAGACAATTAAAACACACTACTGTATATTCTCTGTGCATATGGAAATAACACATGAACTGTGTGTACATTTGCAGTATTGCTCATAATCCTGGCTATCTCTTGACTTCTAAAAGAAATTAATTGTTTAACATATTCTGAGTATTTGTTATGTGCCAAACACTTCCCAGTGCTGAAGACACTTCAAATTAAGATTATCTCAAGGCAATTATGGGGTACTAAATATTGATTTACTAATACCTGCCTCCAATCACTCTTAGAAATGGGCACCTTCAAGTAATTTTTTAAAATCTCTGTCATACTGCTTCTATTAACTATAATAATTTATTTAGAGAGGTTAAAAATAAACTTGTTTTTTAATGCATGGTGACTAAGATAATGAAAATGCAAGATAACTCTATGCACTTTATATTATTTCTACCTGGGCACCTTTTGACCTTTAGAACAAATTATTGGGATGAAGATGTATGTAACTGTATAGCAAGAAACATATAAACAACATCTGCTAAGTCTGAGTATTATGCATTAATTTATCATTTTAGATATTATTATTATAGTTACTATAGTATCTATTTTTGGACTAATATATACATACATATTATTACCCAAAAGAAACCTAGAATTATTTGAAAAGTTAGTTTACTTAGCCTAGTTTATTTTAAAAGTTGACTTTCTCACTTCTAGTAGACAAGTCAAAATATCTGAAAAAAATTCATTTTAGATACAAAGAAAAACTCCATAAGTAACAGAGATTTAGCTCTAGATTGGCATATAGACAATTCTAAAAAAAAAAAAAATCTGGTTTAAGAACTAGCTCAAGCTGGCAGTGTTCACTAGCATGTGTCTACTCCTGCTGACAGTCATTTCATTTTGAGATCTTTACAGAAAAGAAAAAAAAAAGGAAATTTTAATATGTTCCAAGTTTAAAGAATATTGCTGCATTCCTTCAAAGAAAAGTTAGGATATTATTTTGGAGTAAAATTTTGGTTATAATTTCTTCCCCCTTTCTCCCACCAACTCAACACACAATATAGCAGGTAAACACAAATACACACATCCACATACCCACACCCACATCCCTCATAAAAACAGAAACCATGAGCCTATATGCTAAAACGCAATGACAGTGGAAAACGTGAAGATGGAAAGTCATCTATAGAAAGGATTCCAAGATGGCTACAGAATAGAGGACTACAACACCCACTTGCTCCCAGCCCCAAACCTGACTCACAGCTAAAACATAGAGCATTCAACTGGAATAACCAACTGAAGGATAACTGAACTAAAAAAAATTATAAGCAAGGATTTACAGAAGCCACAGAGGCCGGTAAGGAAGGTAGAGTCATGGAATGGGATGATCCCTGAGCCTGTGGGCAGTGGCTGCAAAGCCAGAGGGATATCACGTCCACTGAACTCCCACCCCCCAGAGAAGTGGGAATCTCAAACCTACACAAGGATCCCCAACCCAGAACAACAGGGACAGGAAGAGGAGCTCACAAAGCATCTGGTGGTGAAAATCAGAGTCCCAGATGCTACCTTCCCACGTACCAGCATTCCTGTTCCTGCAGTCTGAGGAGTGCAGATCCTTCCCTGCCTGCTGGAGGGCCCACTCCACCACGCTCCATCCTAGCTGTGTCTGCACAGTGGCCTTTTCTGGAGAGGCCTTTAATGAAGACCCAGAGAGTAACTCAATTGTGGGACCCTGGAGAGAGGACAAGCCTCCCCCAAGTGCATGGCTGTCCTTGGAGAAACTTTTGTCTGGAAACCAGACTGGTGGGTGCAGGGGTGCTTGGAGGCATTGTGGGGGCACAACTCCTCTCTCCCCCATTGGCACAGCCCCTGCTACCTCGGGGATGGAGAGAACTCTCAGCTCCCCTTCTGCACACTGGTGGGCACTATCCCCAAAGGAGAAAAGTTGGTGGGGCCTTGGAAGGAGAGTGCAGTATGCTGGAAGAGCAGAGTGTCATACAGAGCCAGGACTTTCTGTGCCTGTCAACCCAGAGAAGCTCTGAACGGGGACCCAGACAGTCAGGAGCTGTGGAGTGGTGAGGCATCGCGGGGGCACAACTCCTGCTGCCCAGGACCCAACTGGAGAACAATTTAAGAACAATCACTAAACTGGACCAAATTTAAGAACAATCACTAAACGTGATACGCCACGTAAACAAAAAAAAAGGAAGAAAGCCAAACGATCATGCCAATATATGGAGAAAAAGCATTTGATAAAATCTAGCACCCATTTATGATAAAAACTCTCAACCAAGTGGGGATAAGTGGGAACATACCTCAACATAATAAAGGTCATATATGACAAACCTACAACCAACATCATACCCAATGGGTAAAAACTGAAAGCAATCATCTAAGATCAGGAACAAGACAGGGGTGTTCACTTTCACCACTCTTACTCAACATAGTATTAGAAGTCCTAGCCACAACAATCAGACAAAGTAAAAGAAATAGAAGACATCTAAATTGGAAAGGAAGAAGTAAAACAGTCATTATTTGCTGATGACATGATATTGTCCATAGAAAACCCTAAAGTTTCCACCAAAAATCTACTACACCTAATAAATAAATTGGACAATGTAGCATGATATTCAAAAATCAGTGGTATTTTTATATAATGAACTATCAGAAAAAGAAATTAAGGATACAATCCCATTTTATATTGCAACAATAGAAAGGATCTAGGAATAAATTTAACCAAGGAGGTAAAAAACTTGTACTCAAAAAAGCTGAAAAAACGAATTGAGGAAGATATAAACAATTGGAAGCATATACCATGTTCATGGAAGAATTAACTTCATTAAAATGTCCATACTACCCAAAGCAATCTACAGATTCAACACAATTCCTATTAAAATATCAATGGCATACTTCACAGATCTAGAAAAAATATTCCAAATATTTATAGGGAGTAAAGTTAAACCTTAATATCCTCAGCAATCTTTAGAATGAATAATAAAGTAGGAGATATCACAGTACTTGATATCAAGCTATACTACTTGTCCATTGTAATCAAAACAGCATGGTACTGTCATAAAAATAGGTATAGATCAATGAAACTGAATAGAGAACCTAGAAATAAAGCCATGTCTTTATGGTAAATTAATATTTGATGAACGAGGCAAGAGGATACAATAAAGACAGTCTCTTCAATATACGGTGTTGAGAAAAATTGAACAAGTACATGCAAAAAAATGAAACTAGACTACCAACTTACACCATACACAATAATAAACTCAAAATGGATAAAAGACTTAAATGTATTTCACAAAACCATAAAAATCTTAGAAGATAACATAAGCAGTAGACTCCCAGACATCACTCCTAACAATATTTTTGTCAATCTATCTCCTTGGGAAAGTAAATCAAAGAAAAAAAATAGACAGATGGAACATCAAACTAAAAATCTTTTGCACAAGAAAATAAACAATCAGCGAAATGAAAAGTCAACCCCCTGTATGGGAGAACATATTCACCGATACATCTGAAAAAGGGTTAATAACCAAAATTTATAAAGAACTTATAAAACTCAACACCAGGAAGGTAAATAATTCATTTAAAACATGGGCAAAGGACTTAAATAAATACTTCTCCAAAGAAGACAATGAATGTCTAATAGGCATATGAAAAAATTCTCATCACTAATCATTAGAGAAATGCACATTGAAACCACAATGAGATATCATCTCACACCTGCCAGAATGGAGCTCATCAACAAAACACAAAACAACATCTCAGATATGGAGGATGTGGAGAAAACAGAACCCTCATGCACTGTTGGTAGGAATGCAGACACACGCAGACACTGTGGAAAACAGTATGGAGTTTCCTCAAAAAATTAGAACTGGGCCCTGGCCAGTTGGCTCAGCGGTAGAGCATCGGCCTAGCGTGCAGAGGACCCGGGTTCGATTCCCGGCCAGGGCACATAGGAGAAGCGCCCATTTGCTTCTCCACCCCTCCGCCGCGCCTTCCTCTCTGTCTCTCTCTTCCCCTCCCGCAGCCAAGGCTCCATTGGAGCAAAGATGGCCCGGGCGCTGGGGATGGCTCTGTGGCCTCTGCCTCAGGCGCTAGAGTGGCTCTGGTCGCAACATGGCGATGCCCAGAATGGGCAGAGCATCGCCCCCTGGTGGGCAGAGCATCGCCCCATGGTGGGCATGCTGGGTGGATCCCGGTCGGGCGCATGCGGGAGTCTGTCTGACTGTCTCTCCCTGTTTCCAGCTTCAGAAAAATGAAAAGAAAAAAAAAAAATTAAAACTGGGTCTGCCATTTGACACTGCTCTCCCACTTCTAGAAATATAGCCCAAGAATATCCCAAAACACTAATTCAAAAGAAGATAGGCACCCCCACGTTGATTACAGCATTATTTACAATAGCCAATGACTGGGAACAGCCCAAGTCTTCATCAGTTGACAACTGGATAAAAAAGCTGTGGCACATTGACATCGCAGAATATTACATGGTCATAAAAAGAAGAAAATCTAACTTTTGGCAACAGCATGGAGGGACCTGGAGACTATTATGCTGAGTGACATAAGCCAGAAAAAGACCCACAGCATATGTTCTCCTTGTATGTGGAACTTAATGCACAGAGTGAACTGAGGAAGAAAATAGAAACAGAGGCGTGGAGACAGGAAAGAGAAGGGGAAAGAGACTGGATCAAAGAAGATGAAAAGTATATATATATATATTAATATATATATATGTGTGTGTGTGTGTGTGTGTTGTGTGTGTAAGACCCATAGATACAGACATGAGAATGGCAATAACCAGAGGGAAAGGGGGAGTGGAAGCAAAGGAAGAAGGACAATGGGTGGGGGAATGGGGGCAGAAGGAAACTTCGCTTGGGGTGTGGAGGGGGTGGTAACATGCAGTGTATAGATGTTGTTATCTGTTTGACAAACCATGTCAACCCCATAAATTTTAAAAATAAGTTATAAAAATAACAATATATAGAATAAAATAAAAATAGTTTGACCATATATAAAATATATTATTCAAATTATGAAAAAAAAAGGGCACCAATAGGGACATCTAAATAACTGTATACCTGATAATATCTAATCCCAGAAACTCAAGATGATAAGTAAATGTTATTAGATAGGAAATTGTTGATTCCTATATTTACTCTCACCCACAGAAAGTATAAAGTTGATACTGTTTTCTAATAAAGCCATTTTTATCATTTGAGGAGTAGAAACGTAAGAGCTACAGGAATTTTAAAATAGACACTGATATTTAAGTGCTTGTTATGGGTAGGCACTGTGCTTTGCATTTTTAAATAAATTATCTCATTCAAATTATTTCAATTAAACAGCACATAATGACACTGATGTTCCTGTGTCTATTTTTTATATGAAAATACCAAGGTTCTAAGACTTCACTTTATTTATGCCATATTGGGTAGTGTTTGAGATATGATTCAAATCTAGCCATGTCAGCCACACAAACTATATTTCATCAATTATAAAAGTATGGCTTTTCAACTACAGATAAAATTTTATTCAAAACACTATAAGGGCTGTGTGGAAGTCCAGTAAAACAAACTAACATTAATTTAACACTTCTTATCCAAAAATCACTTATTTATACAACTTTCATCAATATTGCTGTTGCTATTGTGCTGAATGAGGAATCAAGTACACATTAATCAATTATGTGCTCATATTTGTCTTACATGCAAGAATTTTTTTAAAAGTATTCTTTAGGTAGAGTTCTAATGAGAAGCTATTTCTCCTTCCTAAAATGGTGTCTTATGATTTAACCCAACCCATTTAGGCATGGCACCATTATCTTAAGATTATTTAAGTGCCCAGTCATGGAATCAATGATATGACTGATTATTAAAATGAACTAATCACTCTCCTACCTCTGTAATAGTCAAGTTCAGATGGACATATTTATGACCTCATGGAGCCACAATTATGATTCTGCAACTATAAAAGCAACAATGTGAAGATGTAAACACTAACATCATTATCCTACCAGGTTTCAAGATAAATTCACTTATTACTTCTATGATGAAACTATAGACCATTAGAATCTCCTTCAAAGTAGCATTTAGTTGTATAGAATAAGATATACTTAACATATTTATTCAATTTCTTGATTCTTTGTTTTTCAAAAGAATGCAGAACTGATTGTTTGAAAGGTATGGGTTGGCGGAATGAGAAGATGTCTATGTGGTAGAATGGTATGAATTTAACAATTTGGAGTTTAAAGTGTAAAATAATATATATATTTCTAACTGGATTCAAGCTTAGATGAAAATTTCAAATGCTTAAAATAATCAAGGAGTAAGGAATGCTGACCGGGAAATATAAATGAAAAATAACTTAGCAATTGAATAGACATATGCCTTATAATTTCCAGTTAGAGAAGAATTTATTTTTAATAGAAATATTTAGGAATATAATTTTATAATGAAAATATATATGCATAAATTAGAAACAAAAATATAAACTTTTAGCTTCCATGTATAATATAATTTAGGATAATACAACAAAAGAGTGATATTTTTGAGAACCATCATCAGAATAATCAGGAGAATCAACAATAATAATAAAGCAAAATGTTCAATGTCTGTAAGAGGAATTAGGTAACTCAGACAGCAGTATTTTTGTTTGTTTATTTGTTTGTTTTAGGTAAGGGGGGGGGAAAGTGAGGCAGATTTCTGCAGGAGGCCCAACCGGGATACACCTGGTAACCCCATCTGGAGCCGATGCTGAGTAGCAAGCTATTATTAACACCTGAGGCTGATGACCTCCAACAGAGCTATTCTCAGAAGGGACCTAGCCACCGGCTGCAGGAGGAGAAGAGGGAGAGAGGGAGAGGTGAAAATACAGATGGTCACTTCTCCTCATTGACCTGATGAGGGATCAATCCCAGGACGCCCAGATCTACCCACTGAGCCACTGGCCAGGGCCTACAGCAATATTTTTAAAAGGACTGTGTGAACATTTAATCTTAAAAACACAACTATGTTTCTTATACTTATACTTTTTAACTAACTCATTAAGTTGTTTCCAATGTTCTGCTAAACACCTAAATATAGGTAGAAAGAAATATTATGAAATATAAGAAATCACCACACTGTTTCCTGTATTTAGAGCTCAGCGACATCACATTTAAATGATACATTCACTTGAAACACATGTTTTATCTGATCCACACTTTGAAATTAAAAAAAAAAAGTTTTGTAAATCAGTAATTTATCTCCTTTGAGCCACTTTGAATACACTGGTAAAAACCTTTTTACTAATTATTAGTGTTATGTCTAAATTGTGTCCCACAAAATTTAAACGCTGAAGTCTAATTTCCAGGACCTCAGAATGTAATGGTCGTGGAGATAAGGTCCTTAAGAGACGATAAAACTAAACTGAGATCATAGGGGGCTTCAAACCTTACCTGACTGGAATTTGAACATGCAAAGTCATCAAGACACGCAGCTCAGAGGGACAAGCACATAAGGACCAAGCAATGAGAAGCTGCCACCTATAAACCAGCGGAGGCTTGGGACACCTCAGGGGAAACCCACTTTTCCAGGACACCAATCTTGCTTGAGCTTCTAGCCTCCAGACCTGTGAGAAATAACCTTTGTGGTTCACACTCCCCAGTCCACAGTAGTGCGTTATGGCCGCCCCAGCAAATAATTGCAGTCGTGTAATTCTTGTGGCCTACAGACCTTAATGGATTTTCCAAACTCAGCACCCAACTGTGTTAGCGTCATTTTCAGTGTTCATTTTTGTTTTAATTTATTTTATTTTATCTAGTATTATAATTGCATTTTTTTTTTAAGTTTCAAAAAATAACCTAAAAAAACTGGGTTTTTTTTATTTTTATTTTTGTTTTAAATACAGAATTATGTGAGGCTACATCAAATTGCCCTTTGTAAATGTAATAAAAACAGAATGTATTTAACTAGATATAATGCCAGTCGCACACTGAGAATTTTCTAGTGTCACTCAGCTGAGACACTTAGAGGACAATATGCTTAATGAGCTTTGTGATCCAAATAACTTATTTACTGGTGAGGTGGAAAATGTACCCATCAACCACAGAGAAAAACTACCATCCTCCTACTCGAAACAGCCCAGCAGCTGAAATAAAGGAACACGTATCTCCACAAAGAACAGCAGAAATATTCTCACATTTGGAACACAACTGCCACAGATTTGTGAGGGGAAAGAAAACTATCAGGAATGAAGCTTACAAAAATACAGCATATTTAGAGATCAAACATTTTATAGGTAATTCCAGCTCAACTAATGTACAGGTAAAGAAACAAAAATTGTAGGGGATTTGTAAATTATCCGCAATTAAGCCTGTTGCACCTAAGAAAGTGAAACCTATTGTACATCCTTGTCCCTTCTACTGACCATGTTTTATCTTCCTTATTTCAAAATATGTTGCTTTTTCCCTTACAACAGGAAGCCTACACTGGTTACAATGTCAGTGAAACAGACAAAACAAAACAGCTGCTTTATTTTATTTATTTATTTTTTTTGAGCACTTTGGCTATCCCATTGTCTTCAGGCCCAAAAAGCTGCCCTTTTCCTTTCTGTGTTTCCTCATCGAGCAAACTCCGACTCCTCCTTCACACCCCTGTATTTTTTACTCAGCATGCTACCTTTTCCTTCGTGAGTGTATATACATCCCACTTATAACATGTATGGTTTTGTTTGTGGGCTTCACTGTCTGTTTCTTGTACTGAAGTGTAAGCTGCACACATGTAGGTGCCCCAACTTACTAAACACAGTGTATCCCCTACTGGGAAGAATCCTGGTCTACAATTCTACACCAGCTGTAAAAAACTTGGCTGATATTGTAGGCTCCCCCGTGTTTCTCACCTCCAGTCCTCTAGTTTTAGGACACAAAAGGACAAGAGAGTTAAAATGTATTAAGTGAAACTTGTTCAATCTGTTAATCTGCCTTGGCCCGGAGCCCTTCCTTCAGGACTGCTTGGCCTGAGGTCTACTCCCTTCGGTAAACACAGATTGTCTCCTTTAAAAATCGCTACCAGGAGACCTAGGTCACTAGATCAGGGAGTGTGTGAACTTTCCTTACTAAGAAGACCTTCTACCCACCACAAGGAGCTTATAAAGGCTCTCCCAATTAATGCAAGCTCATGCACTCTGCACAGTACACCCCTGGGACAGGGAGACACCTAACACAATGGCTTACAACCTGGAGATACTGTCTGTTGAAAAGACGTCCCCACCAGGACTCCTTCCGGCCTCACTGGAAAAGACCATACCAAATAACGTTAACTAGCCTCTGCGTTGCAACATTAAAAGAGATTGATTGACCAATTTATAGTCTCCATTCTCCCACACTTGCACCTCATTTGCCAGATTGAATACCCCAGTTTATCAAGAGCTCAAATGAAAGTTACACGGACCAGAGAACCACTCAGACCAAAAGCAGGCAGTACTACAGGCAGTTGGCTTTTCCCTGGACCAGGGGCTGGGCTGGTAAAGTAAGCTCCTGATATGCATAATTCTTAAGTTTATTTCACAACATTTATTTCTTGGGTAGTTCAACAACTCTAATCCTCTGACAACTAGCTGGTCACCTTTTCTAGGTTTTAGATTGTATGTCATGATCTAGTTTTTCCATATCACTAAACCTCAACTACACAGTAAAAAAAGTAGAGTATTGTTCTAGAGTAGTAAAGATAAATATTTTTGAAGAAAAAATAAAATGACGTGTTATTGAACAAAATAATAGGTTTTTTTTTAATTACTGAATGTGAGAATGAGATTCTGGGCTCCAACAGGAAAGTTAATTACATCATATAAAATCACATTGGAAATACAGGGTTTGGAGAAATGAGGTAATAAAATTGGTTTACAGTCTAATTTCTAAATTAAACAGGGTTTATATGTTCAGAAATATGGTGTCACCTTTTCTAACTGTATTTGCATTTTATCAGGATGATACATACAAGCCATTAATGTGACCATTTTTATTCTTTTCATCTTAAAAATTGCATGTAAAGTAAAATTCTTGTATTCTTAATAAGAAACCCTCTCCTTAATGATTACAGATTTGAAGGCGGACAAATTTGTTACGTAAATGAGATGAAAAAGTTAAGCTGAAATTCCCTTTGCGCAGTGTACAAACTGAACAAGGTTATATCTAGCTATTTAATGAGAAAGAAAGAACATTAAACTCAGCATAAAAGTTTAGCAAGCAATCCAGGATGGATAGTTGAGGGGAGGGAGGGAGGTGGGCAAAGATCACATCCAACTATTCATCTCAAGTCGCTCTCCAAAGATGGAATAAAACTCACTTTTACCAAGGGTTTTTTTTCAAATATAGTTTCTGGAACACATCAATAAGATTATCTGCATCGTCGTATTGCACTAATGTAGACACACTTTCTAATGATGTTGCTATTTTGCATATGATGCTATATAGCTTTCCTTTAATGCCGTGTGAGAAAGTAAGAAACTGCATATTAACTCTAAGACCAAAATATTACATTTCCTGACACACTCTATTCCTAACAGTACTGACACTAATATTGACAGAAATAACTCTGTCAATTAGGGGGAAAGCTTTAATTATGTAAATAATAGACAGCAATCAGATTTGTATGCCTTAAAAGTCAGAAGGTTTTTATTTCTAATCATTAAGTATGGTGTATAGACTAGTAAGATTTCCCAGTAATATGCTATTAGTCTACCCAGAAAACACACTGGAACAGAACGACATCATAAACACAATTTCACATTCTGTTTCCATCTTTATCTTCTTATATTTACCTATTAAGATAGAACCATGTGCAGGTAACATTTCTGTTTGGCAGCATGGCTAATATGTTTTCTCCTTATATGTGTTCTAAGTTATAAACCAATGCTGAGCTAGGGGGACACGGGGAGGGTGCGGAGGACAGAAAGGGAACTAGATGGCTACAAAAGCAATCTGAACTCTCACTGTTTCTCGAGTTTATTGTTTCTTTTTATTTTTCCTTTCATTGCAGGAACGAGAACTGATTTTACAAAGGAACTACCAATTTAGGATAAAAAATTAAATCTGGGGTGGTAACTCTGAAAATAGACACACTATGATTTAGAGAGTTTGTATCAATTTTGTCAAATAATTTTTGTGATGAAATTGGGGGATATGCCTTCTATGTCTGTATCCATCCATCCGTATCATAACAAAGCCAGTGGCTCGGAACCCTAGCTGGCATTCAAAGCACCTTCAGCCTAAGACTCTTCGAAATGAAGCCATTTGCTTACAAATGACTTAGCATGCGAAATTGATTAAACAGGAGAACAAATGTATTTCACATTATGTTCAGATTACAAATGAATTAACCTTTTACATACACAACTACAATCTATTATGAGTTCACAGAGCTTTCAGAAGAGTCAGCTTTATAATGTGAATAACCACCAGATTATTTTTCCAGTGATCTGTCATGGCCGCCTTCCAGTCCAGTGAGTGGGGGCTCACGCAGTTCCACGTGTGCTCAACGTTGACATGAAGAGTTAGATGACAAAACCTACGTTACTGAGAAAGGGACCACTTCGCAGGGCACCAAACTAAATGTTAGTTTCTGGGATTTCTCTTAAAGGCAATGTAACATTTAAGGAAGAAAGAAACTTCCCACCCGCCCATGTTGAGCGAACATTTCAATTTATGTCAAAACCAAAGTCAGTGGGTAATGTGATTGAAGGTTTATACCGGATGATATGTTGAATCAATATCATCAAAAGGGACCTCTGAGAAGTTGTAAGTAAAAGGTAGAGACAAAATGTTTTAGAGACAAGCTCACAAATAAAATGGAAAAGAACATCTATGTACACCCAAGAAAAGTAGCAATTACGTATAATAGAAAACAACAAAACTTCCAAAAATAAAAGAATGCTTGAAGTAAAAAGCACACCAGAGAAACAGAAATAAGGAATAGGACATGGATTGGAGCAGAAACGGTGAATGGCATGTAGCATTTTAACCAAAGAAAGTATCCAAATATAGAGTTATTATTTCAGCAAAAGTATGTAAACATGTCCATACTCAGAAATACGACTTGAAATCGAAAAGTAAAAAACATAAACACATAACATTCGGGGGGTTTCTGATAAGTAGTATTTAGACACAAAAATTCAAAAATATTATCTTTGTGTAAGAATTACAGATTTATCATTTTAATCCTAATGATGCATTATTTCCAATATATATTAATCATTTTTGAAACAATAAAGACTATAAATACTACATGGAAAAAAATATCCATCTGTAGATGACTGCATATTAATCTTCATTAGCATTAGATTTGAAAGTGTTTATAGACAGTCAAAACTTTTTTTCCTAACATAGTAGCTGAGAAGGATAATGAAATAGGAGATATTCAAATTAGAAGATACAATATAGTACATTCAAAATAGAAGGACATATTTAATTATTTGAATATTATTACATCTCAAGGGACAGTATAAAATTCCAGGGCTCATGAAGAGGCCACACTCTAGTGAAGGTTCTATCTAGATCAGTTATGGTAATCACCATAACACGTGGCAGGTCTACCATGAGACTAGCCCATCTCAGGGTGCTACCCAGAAGGCACAAGCAGGGAGAGCCATACTCCGAGTGAGGAACAATGGACACTGTGGATGGAAGGGCACATTTGAGCTCATTGAATCATGAACTTGCATGAGGCTAGGGCTAATATAAGCATAAATATGATACTAACGATGCACAACATACAAAGTGTCAAAAAAAGTATTTCAGTACCATTAGGGCCGTGATTAGCATTCTATTCACCGGGAAAGTTTTAAAAATATATATTTTGGCTCTTCTCTATCTCTATTTTAAACCACAATCTTCAGGGTTTGGATTTTTAAACCTGAATTTGAAAACCTGAGAATTTTTCATCTTGACCAGCTATATAGCTGATGCAATGAGAAGACTGATAACATTTCACTAAATACAATGCCTTATCGTTCATATTCACCGAACCTCCCCTTGCTAAAATCGCCTGGGGTCTTCACTAACACCAATGAACAATTTTAACTCTTCATTCATTTGGGATGCTTTCCATCATGGCTGCACACATAGTCAGAGTGATCTTTCCCCATCAGATATTATTTGCTCTCTCCTCTTACAGAAGTGTGTGCCTAAAACCTATAGAATTATATTAACCAATATCATGCCAATAAACTAAATTAATAAAAAAAAATTTAAAACAATGCTTTGATGACTTCTTCTTTCTTTAAAGATCACTACAGCCTGCCGTATTTGGCCCTTCCTTAATTCTCCAGTGAAACTGAATGATATCCTCCCATTTGCTTTCTTCATTTACACGACATTGGCCTTGTCTCAGGTCATCAAATCCAGCATACTTCCTGTCCAGGCTCCTTCCTGTGATCAAATGAATGGTCTGATAATGACATCTTCTTTGTGTCACAAACATTCCATTGGTCATGCTCATAATAAAAAGTATTGTTCTTAAGTCTTACTTTCTACTATACCTAAACTAAAGTCTCCACTCCATACACTATTACTGACACCCTTCTAACTTCCACCATCACACTATTCTCTTCTTTGTCAGTTCTCTCTTCCAACAGTTTCATCCAACCCAAGGGTCAGCAAAAATTTTGGTCGAGTCATAGAGTAAATGTCACAGATGTTGTAGGCCAAGCGGCAAATTCGGGCAGCTGTCTTTGCCACAAGACAAATAGTTTTGTATATGTTTTACATTTTACATTAAAAAATGTAAACAGCTATTGATAACACACGAAATCAGGCAACAGAACGGATTTGGCCCCTGGGCTGTAGTTTAACAAATCCTGACCTAGACACATGACTTAAAACACAATCTATAAGCCTTTGATGTCTATTGATGTTACCACTTGAATTCTAACAGGCATCTCAATTTCGTGTACAAAAACAAAAATCAATTGCACACATGCTAGCTATACCTGTAGCTCTGGACTCAACCCCACATTATCAAACCCTCCTCATCTCAATAAAGGGCCATACGTCCCTGTGTCCAAACATCTTGATTCTTGGTCAACAAATTCTTCAAATATCATCCCTTTCTTCAAAACAACTGCTAATCTCAAACAGGTATCCCAACATTACTGTTCAATCCTAATCCCAACCACCATCAGCCTTCGCCCAGACAGTCACAATAGTCACCAGAATGGGCCCTCTTCCCCTACTGTTACACCCCTCCCCAATAGTAAGTACATCCTCTATACTGTGGATAAAAGAAAGTGTGTAATAGTAAATCTGATCATATTGCATCTTTACCTTACACCTTTCAATGGATTTAATTTTTTTTTTAAGTGAGAGGAGGTTGACATAGAAAGACAGACCCCTGCATGTTCCTCAATGGGATTCACCAGGGGCTTGCTGGGGCCATACTTAGACCAACCAAGCTATCCTCGGTGCTCTGGGTGACACTCAAACCAACCAAGTGACTGGCTGTGAGAGAGGAAGAGGGGGGGGGAGAGGGAAGGGAAGGAGCCAGATGGTCACTTCACTTGTGTGCCCTCACTGGGGATCGAACTCCGGACATCCACACATGGGACCAAAGCTCTATCCACTGAGCCAAACAGCCAGGGCTAGAATTTGCTTTATATTTAAACATTGCCTACAAAATCATAACTACTCTAGTCCCTGAGAGGCCTGATCCTCATGTCCCTTCTGTGCCCTTCCTTCCTTCTAGACAAACTAGGCATCTTCCCAAGAAAATATCAGGCTTATTTCTATTTCAGAAACTTTATATTTTCTCTCCCTTCTATTCATGCATCCTGAATCTTCAAAGTACCTGCCTCTTTCTTTCATTCCAATCTCGACAGAAACATCACCTCCTCAGAGAGAGAATTCCCTGACTTCCTTTTATAACGGGATCGGTGCCACCCCTTTTCCCAGCTACACTCAGTCCCATCGCATCTCATCTTCATCGCAGCATACCGTACAGCTCTTCATAGCACAATGTTGGTTATATGTTTATATTTGTGTCTCTGCTCTTACATTAGCACCACTTGAGTCTCTGCCTTCTTTACTGCTATAACCCCAGTGCCTGGCAGACACTCTGTAACTACCTTTTTTTTTCTTCTTTTTTTGTATTTTTCTGAAGCTGGAAACGGGGAGGCAGTCAGACAGACTCCCGCATGCATCCGACCGGGATCCACCCGGCACGCCCACCAGGGGGCGATGCTCTGCCCATCTGGGGCGTCGCTCTGTTGCAACCAGAGCCACTCTAGTGCCTGAGGCAGAGGCCATGGAGCCATCCCCAGTGCCCGGGCCATCTTTGCTCCAATGAAGCCTTGGCTGTGGGAGGGGAAGAGAGAGACAGAGAGGAAGGAGAGGGGGAGGGGTGGAGAAGCAGATGGGCGCTTCTCCTGTGTGCCCTGGCTGGGAATCGAACCCAGGACTTCCGCACGCCAGGCTGACGCTCTACCACTGAGCCAACTGGCCAGGGCCTGTAACTACCTTTGATTGTCTTGTTGACTACTATGCATATGTTAATTCTTCTTTCAAATTGTATTTTTCAATTATAACTTCAATATTATTTTGTATTAGTTTCAGGAGTATAGCATAGTGGTTAGACCATCTCTGTTTACAAAGTGGTCCCTTGATACTTCAAGTATCCACCTGGCACCATCGACAGTTATTACAATATTCTGATTGTATTCCCTAGGCTGTACTTTACATCTTTGTGACAATTTTGTCATTACCAATTTTTGCTGTTTGATCCCTTCATGTTTTTCACCCAGCCCTCCAGATCCCCTCCTTTCTGGCAACTAATTCTTGTTACACTCTTATCTCCTTTCCCTCTCTGTATTTTCTCCATTATGGCCCTTGGTGTAAGGAGATACCAGGAAACAAACAAACACATTTCTGGTTCCCAGATTTTGAAGCCGGTAAGTTTTCCCACTTTCAAACATCCTTGACCACGGAGATAGAAGAGATGCACTTAGAACTGTTAACACGTTCCTGCTGTCTGCAGTTGGCTTCCAGAAACTCGCTTCATATGGTATTGATTGATATGACAGTAATTCAAATGCAGTTTTATCAGCATCTTCCAACAGAACAAATAACCTTTCTAATCAGCATCTTCAATTAAGTACCTAAACCTGATGGAGAATAAGTTATGTATTCTGCTAAATTTGCATTGACTCACTATTCTAAAAAGCTTTCAAATTAATTAAAAATGAGATATTCAGTAATGGAAAAGAAAAAAGAGATAAAACCTTGTTTTAATCAGTTTAAATTAGAATTTAACAGTACTTTAATAGAGCACTTTGTAATTGTCTGCAAGAGTAATAAAGCAAAATTATTGAGTACTAAGTAGTGATCACTGTATAATCTGACACTCAAAGTGAATTACCAAAGAGAAATCTCAGCATCCCCAATAGCTTCCCACTTCACTCCAAACCTAAGCCAAAGCTATTACAACAGCCGTTCAAATTACAGAACGCCCATCGCCTCCTCCCTACCGTTTCTCCTGGATCTTCAAGTTCTCCTCACCACCTGTGCTACCCTTGAACCACAGTATGTGTACATTTGCTGTTCCAGGGACAATCCTGGTCACGAGTGACACACTTGTGGAACCCGTGCAGGTGGTGTTCTTCCTCCAAATCTCCGTGTGGCTCAGGGCCTCGTTTCCCGGGCCTCTCAATGACCGCCTTTTCTGTAAGGTCTTTCCGAACTAGTCAACTAAAAACCACCATCTCAGGACGAGGACACACGCAATAGTCAGACTGCCTATCACAGAAAGGTGCACTTGAAACCTATCTAATCTTATTAACCAATGTCACCCTAATAAATGGTACATTTTTAAAAAGGATGATAGTTACTACAATTTTTAAAAATGCTCTGATCCCCCTCACAGCATGGTTGTGTGTGTGTGCTTTTGCCACACTTTACATATATGCATGTGTGCTCATTGTCTGTCATCTGTCCCCCCACATTTATAAAAGGCAAGCCCCATTATGGCAGATCTTTTTGTTACTTTCCTTACCGGCCCTACCCCTAGTGTCCAAAATAGTTCTCAGCTGAAGGTCAATACTTTATAAACTTTTGTTAGGTAGAGGAAGATACAGTCTGAGTCATCAAGGAGCTTATAAATAGGTAAGAAAAAGACACAAAGGAACAATCACAGAGCATATTGAGAAATATTAACAATGTTGTATATATGGATCTTCATAAACTACAAGACACCACATCAAAATAATGGGTGGAATCTGGGCAGAGACATATTAGGTGATTCCTGAGTCAGGGGACGGGGAAGACTGTCAGATGGAGAAAGGGGAGAAAGGAAGATCTTACAAATGAGCAGCAGAAGTGACTTCCAAGAAATCACCCCAAGGAAAAAACAAAACAAAACATAAGATACAATGCATCCCAATTATTGATCACACGTAATTAACTATAAAACCCCCAAAATTTCCTGCTTTGAGAAAGCTGCAGTTGATATAACAAGCCATACTATGACATAACCATGTATAAATCTCAGTGCTTCTGAATTATTGAGAAAAAGTTTTTAGACAAGATATACGATGATTGAAGAAAGCAAAGTTGCTGATGGACAGGTCACATGACCTTTAAAGAAAAACACCTAGCTGGTCAACACGGGGCACATCCTTGGTGATGGAAAGGTGCCAGGTTGCTTTCTCTAAGTCTCTTGAAATCTAAGTGGACACCTTTCAATTTCATGAGTAATTCATGAGCATTTTAAAGGAAACCTAATAAGTGACAGGGACGTGATCGCAGGTATGCCTTGAGGCTGAGAGAGCTACGCACTGCAGTTTGAGGAGGCACCGAGGAACAGAAAGGATTGAGAAGAACCGGTAATGGCTGCCAAACACCGGAACACCCAGTCTCACGCGCGAGGTTATTGTGCATCTCTCAGCTCAGAAGTTAGACTCTTTCTTTGTGCACAAAGGAATTAAGGTGCTCTTGAAGCACGAGTTTGACACTTCATACCATGAGATAAAGGCAAGACAGGGAGCGGCTAGTGTCTGCTTGACAAAAGAGCTGCCTCCTTCAACCTCTTTCCATTTCATTTGTGTCTGGTGTGTGTGTGTGTGTGTGTGTGTGTGTGTGCACGCGCGCGTGCGCACAAGCACACACAAAGACCTATTAAAAACTTCATATACAGATTCATATACAAAATCCTTTTTAAGACTTTACATTATGTTTTATTAACATTAGCATAAGTTAGAATACCCTAGATTATGTATTTCTCGTATCTGCTGCTCCTACTGCGTTTCCATTTCTCTCCTGTTTATATCACTTCTGCTTTCCTTTCTATCTCTTTAGTTAGGCAGGGTCTCTCTATTCCAAATTTACCTTCTATTTTTATCACCATATTGTTCACTAGGGAGGGAGATGACGCTAGTGCACAACACAGAAGATGATACTGTCTAGTAAATTCCACATGCAACAAAAATCTTCAAGTGAAAATTTAAATCCAAACCAAGTGCCCAAACACTCTTCAATAGGTGAAAACATAACATTAAAGCTCAACAAAAAAGTGTTAAAGTTAAATGATGTTTAAAATATCTTTTTCTAAATAAATTTAATTTTTAGAGGGTAGGAGAACCTTCTAAAATGAATTGACCTTAAAGAACAAATTAAATAAAATAAATGGAAAGTAAAACACACTTTATTACATTGCATGGTAATAGTACCTTTAAAATACTGTCAGTAAATGCCACTTATCTATTGAATGATATAGTATAATTTCTGTAAAAAGAGGTTATCAATTATCATGCTTTTCCCCCATAAAAGTGAAAAATTTGAAAACTAGCTTTTTTTCCATGTCAATGGGTTTAATGATCAGAAAGACAGTTTAAAATGCTAAAAAAATACTATCAATGATTTTCTTCTAAAGCATGTATCTAAATTATAAAATAGTAATCATTTCTGTACAAATAAAAACTTAAGAGAGTGCTCCAAAGAGAGTCTTTACTATTAGACACTCCTTGCATCTACCTCTCCTACTTCATAGGCTTTGATGCAAATTTCATGAATACAACTTCGCATGTCTAAAAAAAAAATCACAGGTAGTTTTTGCAAGAATCCAAAATTTTAAGGCAAGTTATTTAAAATATTTTTATAATTTTAATTAACTTGGGTGGGTTCTTTTAAGTAAGTCTACTTGGGTGAGTTCTTAAATCACTACTTTCTTTTTTATCAGATAATATAATCCTTTTAAGCTATGGAAATGGTATATCACATAAAATCTCTATGAATGAGTGACTTTTTTGTAGAAACAAAGGTGTTAGAAATTGTGAGGATTCTTTTTTTTTTTATTTATGGGTTTTAGAGAGAGATAGGAAAGGAGAGAGAGATCAACCTGTTGTTCCACTTCTTTATACATTCACTGGTAGATTCTTGTCTGTGCCCTTACCTGGGATTGAACCTGCCTTTTTTTTTTCTGAACTGAGAGGCAGGGATGCAGACAGACAGATTCCCGCATGTGCTCCACCAGGATCTACCCGGCATGCCTACCAGGGGGTGATGCTCTGCCCATATGGGGCATTGCTCTATTGCAACCAGAGCCATTCTAGCGCCTGAGGCAGAGGCCATGGAGCCATCCTCAGCACCTGGGCCAACTTTGCTCCAGTGGAGCCTTGGCTGCGGGAGGGGAAGAGAGTGATAGAAAGGAGGGGATTAGGGGGGAGAAGCAGATGGGCACTTCTCCTGTGTGCTCTGGCTAGGAATCGAGCCCGGGACTTCCACATGCTGGGCCAATGCTCTACTGAGCCAACTGGCCAGGGCCTGAACCTGCAATCTTGGCGTGTGGTGACAATGTTCAAATCAACCGATCGACCCTGCCAGGCCCTATTGTGTTTTTAGGATTCTAATTTTGTTGGGATGGATATCTATGGCGGTTTTAACTACTGGATACTTGCACTCATATTTTAAGAAGTTTAAATCAAAACCTAAAACTGGATATGAGTAACAATTTAACCATAGACTAAAATAGTTCTGCTTCCTCTCTCTCTCTCTTTACACACACACACACACACATTCTTTTCTGTCACAATGGAAAATATTTTACATTTGATGAAGAATGCCAGAAGCATTCAGACTTCTACTGTACAGCAGAGTTCAATTTTACCACTACTTAGCTTGATGATATTTTAAGGTCAGGTCTTCTGGGATACACAAATAATCATTATTCAATATTCACTGCCAAATGTCTGACCTCACCTCTCTTAAAACAATATTCAATTATAAGATGAAAATAATTTACCCAAGTAACCTTGAAAAACATCAACTTTAAATGACATTAAGGTCCTTCAAGGTGATTATTCCTCACCAGTAGTGATGCTAAAATATTATAGATCACATGATCTGAGATATTATTGAAAAACTGTAGCTATAAACTTTTAATTCAAAGTTAGATATTATCTTAAGTTACTGAGAAAAATACACAGCCACTTAAATTTTTTAATTAAAGAGAAAATAAGGGAAATAATAAAAATAATACTTCGGCACACACTAGGGAGATTCCAAGGTAAAAAGGAAAAAAAAATCAAGAGTTCTCTCTCTCTCTCTCTCTCTCTCTCTCTCTCTCTTTCTTTCTCCATCTTTCCCAACTTAATTAACATTTCTCTGAGTTCCCTGGAGAAAAAAAAATAGATGTATGACAATTAAATGTAAAACACAACTGATTGGCTTAGTATAATGAAAGGTAATGCAAGATTCCAAGACAAAATGATTTAAGGACTTGCAAAATAGGACAAATGACATACTTTTCCAAAATTTTGCCCCTTAAATAAAATGTAATTTCACAACGGAGTTCAAGGAACTAAAAATTGTAATTGCTGAATATTATCAGATTTTATTTTTTGAATATTTAATATCTGACCTTAAACCTGCTCATGAAAAAGGAAGATAATTTAAATGGACATCTCCTCAAAATTTAAGTTTGCTAATAAGTGATCTCCACCTGCTTCTTCAAAATATCATATCTTCTTACAACTAAGCATCAGCGTTGCTATTTGGAATTTTAGCATATATATCATGGAACCCAAATGGATTAAAATTCTCTACTTACTCATGATAACATATGAAAAGTATTAATAAATTTAAATCATAAATTAGTTACAAAAATAAGTAAACTAGAGCTAATTCACAAACTTTGACAAACTTCTTTTTGGAGACTGATATCCTCATTCCATCTTCTTCTTACTCTTACTATGTATCAGAAAAATAACACTTTTATTATATATCAGAAAAAAATAGTACTCCTTTAGGAATGCCATGAAAATAGAAATGTATTTTTATGAATTCCCAAACAATATTTCTGGATGTTTTATTTGCTTTTTAAATTAAAAAATATCAGCATCTTTATTTTTAACAAGTATCCACTTTAATTCCAAACTTCCTCATACTGCCTTTACATTCATGCATCTCAGCGACTTTGTTTCTTGAACTTTTAAACAAATTATACCTTTATCTTAATACTCATCTCATATTATTTTGGGAGGAACGTAGTTACTACTGCCTGCCCTCCAGAACCCTGTAAATTGGTTGGCCCTCCGGTGCCTCTCTTTAATCCATCCCTCTTCCTAGCTAACATTCCCATGGCTGTGTTGCAGATTACACCTTTTACATGTTAGTTCATTTTTATCTACATTATCCCCAAACTCACTGTCTAATTCAGTGTTTGGAAATGGATGTATATCTATACATCTATCCTGCGATAGCTCCTTTACAGACAAAATATAATTCCCGGCCAGGGCACACAGGAAAAGCACCCATTTGCTTCTCCACCCCTCCGCCGCGCTTTCCTCTCTGTCTCTCTCTTCCCCTCCCGCAGCCAAGGCTCCATTGGAGCAAAGATGGCCCCGGCACTGGGGATGGCTCTGTGGCCTCTGTCTCAGGCACTAGAGTGGCTCTGGTCGCAACATGGCGACGCCCAGGATGGGCAGAGCATCGCCCCCTGGTGGGCAGAGCATCGCCCCTGGTGGGCGTGCCAGGTGGATCCCGGTCGGGCGCATGCGGGAGTCTGTCTGTCTCTCCCTGTTTCCAGCTTCAGAAAAATGAAAAAAAAAAAAAAATGAAAAAAAAAAAGACAAAATATATCTGAACATTTGTTAATCACTGTATTTGCATAGTATGAATATTTCCTTTTAAAAATCATGTATATTCTACTTTATCTCAAGAACTGGCTTTGCTTTCACTTATCATGCATTTTCTAATTTGAAAATCACCTAAGCAAAAGGGGAGAGTCCAAATCAGGACTAGGTAGAAATGGGCGGAGTCTAAATCAGGAATTGCTACTGTAAGGACAGACGTCTAGTATTGCAAAAGTCATATGTCATACTTTTCAACTACCTGAGCCCAAGCCACTATTCATTTCTATCTTCTTCTTTGGTTCTGAAGTTCCCAAAGGGATTATCACACAACATTCTTACTAAGACTTCATAATGAATTTTCTATAACACCTTTTATAAGCGGTGGTTGCGCTCAGTTGAATTAATACTCCTCATGCACAGTCTAAAATAAGTGAAATTTTGTCTTCTGTGCTCACAACTTTATGACCATTTTTAATGTGGTTTTTATGGGAAAGAACATCCAGATTTCTTAATGCCTTAAAAATAATCAGAATATTGTCTACTAAAATTTGGAGTGCTTGAATAGAAAATACACTTCAGCTTGCTATCATCCCCTACGAAGTTTAAAGTTACATAAAAATAAGTATTATTTTTTTGCATGCACATTTGCTATATGAATCACACTTTATTGACACAAAGTCATAGATATTAATATATTATTTTGTTACCAACAGTAAAAGTACTATGAGATTTTGCTTTAAAAGATATCCAGTAACATAAAGTTTTAAGTTTAAAGCATTTATTATCAAATTCTGCTCCACAGCATGTCCAGAAGTAAAAAAAAAAAAAAGAAAAAAAAAATTGTTTAATGAGCCCTATGGTAGCATACATTGTATTTCAAGTTATAATATTTGCTTATCCTGCTTAAGAAATCTGCTTTATTCAGTCTAGCTATCACACATGAAGCAGGTCTCTTAACAGTGGTTTTCAACTTGGTCCGCGGACTGGCACTGGTCCACCAGGAATTCCAACCGGTGGTTGAAAACCACTGCCCTGCCTGACCAGGCAGTGGCGCAGTGGATAGAGCATCGGACTGGGACGTGGAAGTACCCAGGTTCGAGACCCCGAGGTCGCGGGCGGGCTCATCTGGCTTGAGCAAAGAGCTCGCCAGCTTGGACCCAAGGTCCCTGGCTCCAGCAGGGGGTTACTCGGTCTGCTGAAGGCCCGCGGTCAAGGCACGTGTGAGAAAGCAATCAATGAACAACTAAGAAGTCGCAACGCGCAAGGAGAAACTGATGATTGATGCTTCTCATCTCTCTCTGTTCCTGTCTGTCTGTCCCTGTCTATCTCTGCCTCTGTAAAAAAAAAAAAAAAAAAAGAAAAGAAAACCACTGCCCTTAACCAGAAATATTAAAGCCGTCCGTTATTTTTTTTCTATTAAATTGTTTTGTCCTTTGAGTCACTGCTATTTTAATTTACTCTTTTAAAACGAAACTAAGTTATCTAACTTGCATTTATCATTAGAAGTTTCACTACAGTTAAGCTTGAAATTGAACTCAGAGCATGTTTTTGTTTTTAAAAAAACAATGATGGTCACTGTCAAAGGAAAGAATATCCAAGCAATCAACATTGAGGAAAGAGCCCACTTTACCCTCACCCGCCGGTGCCAGCAATTCTCCAGGCACAGGGTAACCATGGGCAGAGCCACGGCCGACAGACGGGGCCTGGGACTGTGGCTTCCTCCACAACTCCCACACACACAGATTTATTCAAATCAAACAGCTGCTGGAAGAGCTGCGAAGTAACCTCTTCCACGACACCTCCACTGCCCCTAGCCCAGCCAATGCCACCTCCACGCCAGGTGGGGGCGCTCTGCAGTCACTGCCCATCTCTTCCTGGTGCCGTTCTCTCTCTTCATCTCCACAGTGGAAAGACGAGGGCCAAGAAACGTCTATACTTCACCTTCAACCCAGCCCAAATGACGTCTAGACATCCAGTGTGACAAGGAAAACACACGGCTTCCCTGAAGCTGCTAATTCCGCACCTCATTTTATTGCCACAGAAATTGTTGAGGATCTCAGATGGACAACCCGTGCAGGTTGCGATGAGACAATGAAAGCCAATATTAAACCTGCTGGCTTTTCACGCACAAGTTGAAAAGACACGTCCAAAATTTGTTCGGAGGTGATTTCCTTAAATGTGGCTTATGAATTATGGACACATAAAATGAGTTGATTTTATCTTGTCTAGAGAAAAAGGACAGGATTTAGAACAAAGTCAGTTTTCATTCGGTTCATTAAAGTGATAAGGCCATAAAATAGGTAATGAAAAAAGCTATGGTTCTATTTACAGGTACATTAGATGGGACTTCCAGGTTTTCCTGTAAATCCTCAGTGTATTGTTTCATGGTCCCAATTTAATGCTGATGTAGCTATAAGGTTTGACGCTGCTAAACTATGACTGTTCTCTTGGGAACTGAACTCTTTCCTCTGAGGTTGTGAATTGGACAAAGCATTTGACACTTTGTGTCGTAATTGAGGCGAAGATGGATGGGCATCTACCCGGAATCCGAGCATAACGAGCAAATTTTGCTTCCACACTTACCACGTATTCCCATTCAACAAAAACACCAGATTCACTGAGCTAAACTAATTCCAAAGAGAAGTACATTCACCTCACCCAATTTCAAAATGATTTTCACGTCTGCATATGTTAAATACATTTTACAATTTAAAAAAACTCATCGGTTTTGAAGATAACATTGACAAATTTTTAAATTGAGAAGGCAAATATATGAAGGAGAAAAACTGTAAGTCAGGCATTTGGGAAGTGAAGACTAGACACTTATATTGTTCAGAGAAACTTTTATATTCTTTCTGTACATACTTTTAAATATATATAAATGAATCAGAATTACCACTTTTGGCATACTTTGTTATTGGTCCATATTTTTAGATATATAGAATCTGACCCAAAGCCTAATGTGGGCTTGATTCTGGAAAGAAAATCTTTCCACAACTGCTTCGACACACAGAACATTTCAAAAATAAACACTTCCTAAAAGTATGTTGTTCCCATGAGCTCACATGTTCCAGCAGCTATTAAGACCACAACAGCCTATCAAGACTTATCAAACCAAATAACTTTTCCCATCTTTAGAAACCTACCCAGGAGCACCAGACCCAGCAGGTCTCAAGCTACTGTGTGTGTGAATGAATATCCCTTTTTGTTTCATACCTTGAAGGCTATATATCTATTTTGGATTATATATTTATATAATGTTTATGTATTTATTCTTTGATTCATACTAACGTCTCATACTATGTAGTTGATTCCTGTTTAATACATACAATATATAAAAATATGGCTGAAGGAGCAAAAATATATTGAGGAAAGAATAAAGGGTTTGGTCAAATAAGAGATACAGTACTTATTTTCCTTCAAATTCACAATATGTTATTACCAATGAGAACAAACCACACTCCTTGGATGGAACGGCTACAGAATGGGTTTGGCAATCTCGTGGGACACTGAGTGTGCTGTTGGATCCCATGGCAGAAACAATCATCCTGCTGCGTGTTAGTGACCCGACACATTGTCAGAGGCATAAACAACTCTCCTAGCCAATGGCAATGATATGTAGCAGCTGCCGACAGAGTCTTGCTTTAGACATTTGGTGAAAAAAAAATAATAATACACATACAAGATATGATTATCTCACATTGTTTTTATCCAAAAGAAAAGAAAAATGAGAATTCAACTAGACATTAATGTTCAATTCTTAATGGCACAAAAGAAAAACTTTACAAATTAAAGTCTATCTCATTATTAAATTGACTACCTGCATTAATATATATGCCTATTCACACACAAACACACACATGCATTTTCATTTCTGAAAACATCTTCACATCTCATTACAGAAGTTCATTAAACAAAATTACATAAGGTAAGCAAACAGTGTTCTTTTGAACAATCTTTGAAAAGAGTTAATAAACCTACTTGAATATACAAATATTTATGGGATATTATGGGAACTAACGGACTAGCCAAGGCTCAACTTTATCGCAATGATATAGCACAGCTATACACTTTCCATCTTTTCTAGAGCAATATACCTGATCCTATGCCTTTCTTGCTCACAGATTTCATTCCAAATCTTGACACAGAAACAAAGTCAAAGTGTATTCTTTTCCAAAGGGGGGGGGAAATCATGAGGGTCATGTTCGCCTTTTATCATATAAAACATTAAACTGCAATTTGTAAATGAGAGGCCAACACAAACTCCTAAAAAAGAAAAACAGTGCTTACCATAAACCACATTTCATAGACACACCCTTTGGCATAAACCACTCTATAGTGCTATGGATCAAATCAATATATTGAAAAACCTTACTATGAGATCTATGGTCCCTGTTTGCTCTGCAAAGGACACTTCAGGACACCAGAGCCTTGCAGTTCCCCTCTGTCCTTCATTTCCTCCAAACACACTTTGGCAGGGCAATGAGGAACATCACATTTTCCGCTTAATTTCTGAAGAAGCTCATGCCATTAAGGAATATGTTCTTGAAATTAAAATTTTAAAACATAAAAGCCACAAAAGAAAAACAGAGATCCAAAAGCATCTCTTCAAAAAGATAAAATCTTTCACTAACAGGCTCTTGTTCTTTAATTAGCAGGTTACACACAAATACAAATGTATATATAGATATATATATCTATATATATACATACATAGAGCATCTACTTTAACAGAGTCAAGTTCAAGCTCATCTTGAAGCGGCAGCTTCAAATTTGACTCACCAGCTCAAACCTAATTCTAGTTCAATTTAACTGATTCAGAAGCACTTTAGTATACTTTAACAACAACAAAAAAAACTTAAAGATAACCACAGATTGCTCAGAACATCAAACCAAAGGTCCACGTAATTTCAAAATAAAGTGAAACTCGCAATTCAGTCTAGAATATTGAAACATGCTGCACCTACCTGGGCCCTGTCCACTCCCCTGCTGACTCCAAACGATCACCATCACCATCAGTAGCTCTGGAGTCCACGTCCACATTCTTCTAGTGACAGTTCCTTGTCTTTTGGCCATTGCATTGTAAACTCTGCATGAGAATTAGAAAAAAATCACAATCTTAAAAAATATATATATTGGCTCACCTGTGGTGGCACTGTAGGCAGAACATCGACCTGGAACACTGAGGTCACCAGTTCAAAACCCTGGGCTTGCCCCGTCAAGACACATACAGGAAGCAACTACTATGAGTTGATGGTTCCCACTCCTCCCCAGGCTTTCTCTCTCTCTTTCTGCCCTCTAAAATTAATAAAATATTTTAAAGAAATGTATTACCACACAAATCTCATATCTAATATGCATTGTGCATTTACCCGGTTATCCTGATTACAAGAAAATGCATTTGAAAATCATGTCTCTCTTTGGGATTCTTACAATGATGACTAATACGAAATCTCCTTCATCCTATACCTTGTATTCTAAACATTCATCATTTTTTTAGTACGAGTTTTCAAAATACGCCACTATGCATACAAATGCTTAAAAAGCACTACCAAAATACCTACCAGAGGTCAGTTGTGCAAAGTATTTTCTGTGGACACTATTTGTAACTTGTTATTTAGGTATATTGATATATGAAAAACACCATGTCATTTCTATGTACATATACAAAAATAGCATAAGTATTTCATAAATTATTCTCTTCTAGTTTTTAGTTAAATTGTATTTTAGTTATATTAGTAATTTAACTGCATAAAAAGATTTATCATGTGTACAAATCTAATCTTGTGTACTTAAAATTGAGAGCAAAATTAATCTTAGAAGTCTTAAAACATTTGCAATTCTAATTCTAGATATATGTAATAAACCATGGAAATGCTTATATTGATATATATTATTGATAAAATATATCTCATATAATAAAATGTACATGAAAGTTCATTTTGACAGTTTTTAATGATAAAAAATTAAAATACATAAACATCCACCAAAGTCATCTATTCATGCAGTTGAATGATATACTGTAGTTAAGATGAATAAATTTTAAACTTAAACCACATGCACCAACATGGATGTCAAAAATATAAGATTAAACAAAAATATCCAGTTGCAGAATGATAGGTTTAATAAAATAATACTATATTTTTACATGTAAAATAAAAACTGTACATTTTTATATGTACATAAATATGCAATACAACATAACAATGCATAAGAATGATAAACACTGTGGCCTAAATTAAGAAATTGCAAGACCACAATTTAAGTAGTTATCAAAAAAGAAATCTTCAACCAGAGAGTCCCTCAAATTTCAACTTTTCCGGAGTTGACAAATTATGGGGCTAAGGAAAGTAAATTGAATGATTTCCAGAATAAAACCTGTATTCAAAATATACCATAATCACAATTCTAGTAAACTGGATAGGAAGTCTAAGGCACCCAGAATTTCTCCTCCTCCCTTTCTCCTACATCGAGACAGGAGGTTTGAATTACTCACTTTGCCTAATGTTCTTTCAGACTCTTAGTGTCCGACTTTAAAAGACATTCAAGGATCATCTAATGCATCCTCTTCATTTTAAATGTGCAAACACTCCAAAAAGGTTGCAGTGATATTTTCAAACATATGTACAGCAACAAAATGATGATGATGAGGAGGAGGATGATAATACGATGACTATGATGACTGTCTTGGTACAAATAATAAATATTTCTTAGAAATGATTATATTTAAGGTCATTTTAAATGTTAAATGCCTTGTATTTCTTGTCTCATTTAGTTCTCACAGAAATCCTATAAACTAAGCACTTTCAGAATCACCATTTCACAGCTGAGAAAACAGAATTGTCTAGAGAAAAGCTACACAATTCCCAAGTCAGGTGATTATTCGGTACCATTTTTTTGTGACTTGAGCTAAAACAGGATGAATTCAGAGCCTATGCTCTAAATAAGTAAACACTAAGCAGGAATTAGAACTACACCTTCCAACCATAGTCAAGTTATCATCCTAAAAAAGGATACTGAAAAGAGGTGGGGAAAGCTAGCGTGCATATAGAACCTCGTGTATTTATCCCAAATATATATATATTTTCAAATTGAAAATCATTAAAATATATGGCATTTAAGCTATCATAGTTAATCCCCCAAATCACCAACCCTTTCCAGAATATATAGGGTTTTTCAGGGCAAATTTGGACAGCTCCCAACATACATTAGCATTACTACTGATCTTACATTAATAAGAACAGTGGTATTGCAAAAGAGCAACAGTGAAGACTGATTATTAGTTTAGGCGTCAGGGAGCAGGTTAAGAAATTATTGCCAAAGATACCTTAGCAGTAGGCATCTATGTATGTTAGTGTGTGTGTATAAATACACACACTCTCTTTTAAGTGATAGACCTTTGGCCCTGGCCGGTTGGCTCGGTGGTAGAGCGTTGGCCTGGCATGCGAGGGACCCAGGTTCGATTCCCAGCCAGGGCACATAGGAGGGGCGCCCATTTGCTTCTCCACTACCCCCCCTCCTTCCTTTCTGTCTCTCTCTTCCCCTCCCGCAGCCAAGGCTCCATTGGAGCAAAGATGGCCTGGGCGCTGGGGATGGCTCCTTGGCCTCTGCCCCAGGCGCTAGAGTGGCTCTGGTCGCAGCAGAGCGACACCCCGGAGGGGCAGAGCATTGCCCCCTGGTGGGCAGAGCGTCGCCCCTGGTGGGTGTGCCGGGTGGATCCCGGTCGGGCGCATGCGGGAGTCTGTCTGACTGTCTCTCCCCGTTTCCAGCTTCAGAAAAATACAAAAAAAATAAATAAATAAAATAAATAAAAGTATCTTTAAGTGATAGACCTTTGTCCCCTTCTAATCACAGTGTAACCATATTTACTCAGAACCAACAATATCAAAATTCACATTTTAACAATATTTAATGGATTACTTTTGAATCCTTTTTATTTAATGTTTTCTTCTGCTAACCTAGAGAAAGTATTAATTTTCAAAGCTTTTTTTTTTTTTTGCTATTTTATAGAGAATGAAGGCAATATTTAAAAATTTTAAAGTACTCTTCAGGTAAAGCGTGGTATATAAAACAGCAGTCACTAGCTCTAGCCGGTTGGCTCAGTGGAAGAGCATCGGCCCAGCGTGTGCAAGTCGCTGGTTTGATTCCCGGCCAGGGCACACAGGAGAAGCGCCCATCTGCTTCTCCATCCTTCCCCTTCTCCTTCCTCTCTGTCTCTCTTTTCCTCTCCTGCAGCCAAGGCTCCACTGGAGCAAAGTTGACAAGGGCACTGAGGACGGCTCCATGGCCTCTGTCTCAGGCCCTACAATGGCTCCAGTTGCAAATGAGCAAAGCCCCAGATGGGCAGAGTATTATCCCCTAGGTGAGACAATGCTGGGTGGATCTCAATTGGTGGCATGTAGGTGTCGGTCTCTCTGCCTCCCCGCTTCTCACTTTAGAAAAATACAGAATAAATAAATAAAACAGCAGTCAACTTCTTCTGTGATTTGATGGTTATAGAAAATATTCCATAACAGTAAATTTCTATAATAAATTATCTATATGCTGTTCTTTCTACTCCATAAATATATATCTATTTATAATATGTATTTATATTTTACTTATATTTCTTTATATAATTATATATCTTACTATTTATATTTAAGTTTTTATTTAAAAACATTTATATTTCATATAAATATGAAAATATAACTTCTATGAAAATTCTATATAAATCTAAAACTATATTTATATAAGGTAAAACCAATCAATTTTTAATTTTTTTTATAAAAGATAAAACAATATAACTAAAGGAAAATAAAGCAAAATTTCCCATAAAGTCATGTAATGGGCTTCTAAAAACCTTTTATTTTTGAATATTCTTTTTATGCATCTGAGAAAAAAAAGAAAAGTGAAATATCTATTTCATTTTATGTACTTTTACTTGTACCTGTTACTCTTTAAAGACTGGGGTAAGTCCGAAAACATGGATAGTGGATCCACTATGCTTTCTGCTGATAAAATAGATCTGATATCCAGTCAGCACACTAGACTTAGCATTTCAGATTGATAATGGCTACATAAACACACCTTGACTCAACAGTGTTCATCTAGTCCCTTAATTTGAAGGATACCAAAAAAAAAAAAAAAAAGAAAGAAAAAGAAAATAGACCTTAACAATGTATAGTGGATTATAGCTTGTCATACACGGGAGAAAACCTAGCTTGGTTATGCAAGGATTTTGGAGCCAACAGCACTGTGAGACGGTGTCACGCAGAACTCAAGCTCCACGGTCTATCTCCGGGACGCTGCTCTCTCAGAGGGAGCCCACAGAGAGAGCACCTGGTCTCAGCGATTCTAACTATGAACAATCCCGAAGTTAACAGTCTTGGCTGCAGAGAACCTACCAACAACGCAAGTAGCATCTCCCAGGTACCAGGGTCACTTCTCCCACAGACCATCTCTGAGTTTTAGCTGCAGCCAACTTCTAACAACGCTCCCTCCTGTCCTCTCCCGATAGTTCTTCATCTCGGGAGGCTATCTGAGATCATTTCTTCCTCTTCTGCTGACAAACCCAACCTCCCAGCCCAGTTACATGGACACCTAAAGCTGATTCTTACATAAAACCTACTCCTGCCTCCAGATAGTTAATGCCTTTAGATCTGCTAGCCCGCTGTTATCTACAGAGTGACTCTAGCCAGCTTCTAGTATAAGTTCGGAATGCAGTTTCTTCAAAGAAGATCATTTTCTGGAACAAAGTCTCCTTGCCAGTCCATCTCCTGGCAGTCGGTTTCTTTACAGAGTGCCCTGTGGGGAGGGCTGGGCCGTGCCAACGGGCCTCCAGGCAGGCGCTGCGTTTGCCCGACTTCTCCATTAGGCAGCAACCTCTCTGGTCACCCTTTTAAAACTCAAGACCAAAAGATCAAATGGGATCAGGAAGTGACCACAGCTCACAGGGCATCAATTCCTCTCCTCAGCATATTATAGGAGCGCAGTCTAAGCCAGGAGAACATGGCCGAGCCCATTACAGCTCTCGAGTTCCAGTTATTAACATTGATTTTTTTCGATGGGAAATGGTCATTAGAACCCATCACTGGACTTACATTCACTAATAACTTAAATTAAGATAGATATATATCTCAGAGCCTCACTTTCACGTTGTTTTTGGACTAGGTGCCATGAAATCATTTTTAAAGGGAGTCTTTTTCATGAGGAAGTCCTCAAAGGTAAAACTCTATTTCAGTCCAAACTATACTTGCCATGCAACACTGATGGTCAAAGTCTTATAATATCCAAATTAACAGACCCTGGCTGGTTGGCTCAGCAGTAAAGCGTCAGCCTGGCATGTGGAAGTCCCGGGTTCGATTCCCAGCCAGGGCTCACAGGAGAAGCACCCATCTGTTTCTCCATCCTTACCCCTCTCCTTCCTCTCTGTCTCTCTCTCTTCCCCTCTCACAGCCAAGGCTCCACTGGAGTAAAGTTGGCCCAGGTGCTGAGGACAGCTCCATGGCCTTCACCTCAGGTGCTAGAATGGCTCTAGTTGCAATGGAGCAACGCCCCAGGTGGGCTGAGCATCACCCCCTGGTGGGCATGCCGGGTGGATCCTGATCTGTTGCATGCAGGTATCTGTCTCTCTGCCTCCCTGCTTCTCACTTCAGAAAAACACACACACACACACACACAAAATCTAAATTAATATAACATACAATATATACATATATATAAAACTACATTTATATTTATTTATCTTACTTGTATTTCAATAGGATAAAACTCAGAGGCTAAAAATATTACTTTAGGCCACCACACTTTAGAATAAAGAGAACAGGTAATGACAGGACACAGATGGTCACCCCACTGAGTATGTTTAACAAATTAATTCATCTCTTTAAAATTCACTATTTATGTGACAAATGAAAAAAAAAAGACCCTAGAGATCCTATAAACCACAAAGCATGAAAATTCGCATTTGTCCATAGTTTTAGGCAGGGGTCCCCAAACTTTTTACACAGGGGGCCAGTTCACTGTCCCTCACACCATTGGAGGGCAGGACTATAAAAAAAACTATGAACAAATCCCTATGCACACTGCACATATCTTATTTTAAAGTAAAAAAACAAAATGGGAACAAATACAATATTTAAAATAAAGAACAAATAAATTTAAATCAACAAACTGACCAGTATTTCAATGGGAACTATGGGCCTGCTTTTGGGTAATGAGATGGTCAATGTGCTCCTGTCACTGACCACCAATGAAAGAGGTGTCCCTTCTGGAAGTGCGGCGGGGGCCGGATAAATGGCCTCAGGGGGCTGCATGTGGCCCGCGGGCCATAGTTTGGGGACCCCTGGTTTTAGGTAAACTAATAAATCACTTGCCAATTGGCATTTTAAAAGAAAAACAGACATCTTGAAATATCACATAACCTGTAGTATGTCCTAAAGTGTGATTCGTAAATGTCCTGCTTCAGAACCATCCAGGACGCCTTGTAAAGAGTACAGCTGCAGGGACGCTGGACATGCTGCACCCAGACCTCTGGGACGAGGCCTTGGGACACACATTGGATTAAGCTCTCTGAGTGGCCATCTTTGATCACAAAGTTAGAATAACATGATACTTACTTTAAATGAAAGATAAATTGATTTTATTTAAACCTACAGTCTTTGTAATCTTTATAAAAGAAAAGCTCTATATTCAGACTGACAGTTTGGTGAAATACCATATAAAATAAATTAGTCATCTATGTATAACTGAAGTGGATATTGCTAAGAAACCTAAAACAACAAGTTTAGCAACCATCACCCTAATTGTGGAGAGCCAAATGGAGCCATACGGGCCTCAAGTCTTTCTCGAGAGGAAGTGAGATGTGTCCTCCTAAACACTGTGGAATCACTAACGCAGCATGGAACCACTCCTGGAAGTCCCGGCATCCTCTCGGGCGGACTTCCAGACGAACCACCCCCAGACCAGACTCCCTGACCCATCTCCCCGTTGTTAACGTGGAGTGAGGAGCCTTTCAGCCTCGGAAACAACAGTGACTAGATTGTGGACTTCGCTGGATCTAGTGGTTTTAACTTTTATTAATTTGCTCAACAAATATTGTCAAATAGTGTAACTAATTATCAAGCTACAGCGGTGAACAAAAAAGCCAAGGTCCCTCTAAGGGCTTAAACTTTAGTACCAAAGTCAGAAGCTGAAACCTAATTAAACAGAGAAAAGAAATCCCTTTAAAATGTGTCTCAGCGAAATTAAACAAGGAACTGGATATACAACACGATACTGGGGGAGACTTCGGATAGAGTTGACTTTAACCATTCTTTCCAGTGACATTATTTAAGATTAGACCTGAGAAAACAAGAGCTAGTTTTGCACACAGTTGGGAAAAAGTCTTTTAAGAAGAGAAACTAGAGTGTTCAGGAGCCCTGATATGAGCACAGTCTTGGCGTGTAGAAGGAATGAAAACTACGAATCTGGTGTGAGTGAAGCAGGAAGAAAGACCTATGAGATGTGACTGAAACAAGAAGATACGAAACTGTGCAAGGCTCTGTCAACAACGATAAACACGTGTGCTTGAGTCTGCTGAGTGCACTGGAAAAGTAGGGACGAATATGAACTGATAGACATTTTAAGAGATCACTTGGACTCTATGTCACTAATAGAGTATAGGAAGTTAAGAATAAATTTAGTAGGCCTGACCTGTGGTGGAGCAGTTGACAAAGCGTCTACCTGGAATGCTGAGGTAGCAGGTTCTACACCCTGGGCTTGCCTGGTCAAGGCACATATGGGAGTTGATGCTTCCTGCTTATCCCTCTTTCTATCTATCTATCTATCTATCTTCCTCCTCTCTCAAATGAATAAATAAAGAAAATAAACTTAGTAGATGGTCATGGGGCTAGTACAGTAGAGTCGGTAAGAAAAGATCTGAATCTGGCTAGACTTGACATTTGAATTAATATTGTGAAACTATAGAGAGAGGATACAAAAATTACCCATAAGTCTCTGCGTTTTTTAATCTGAATAGTTGCGGGTGCCATTTACTAAGATTTGTTTTCTCTGGAGTATCCATGTGCTGTTGTTAAGTAAGGCCTGGACTCTCAGAGGAAAGGTCTAGGCTAGACTCCAAAACCAAAAATCACTAGCTCTTTGGCACCGAAATGGTATTTAGAACTTGGAGAGCATGCATCTAGGGAGAAGAGAGTGATGAAAATGGAGCCCAAAGAAACATCGATATTAAAGTTTGGTTAGAAGGGTAGAAACAAATAAACTCTCCTACTCATTGGAGTTCAGGATATCTGCAACATAAGATGTGTGCTAAAGATAAGCCATGGCATCTGAAATTTAAAACGTAGAAATTGAAGACAGGAAAATACTTAAACATTGTGAGGGTGGAGCAAAAGCAGTAGCCCAGGGTGAGGGTCAATGGAGATGAAATCACGTAGTACTGAGGCTCCTGGAGCCAATGAGTTTTCAGTTGATTAATACTATGTAAAATTACGGTTTATCAAAGCTATAGCTGAATTCCAGTGGTAGTGCATCTCCTGCACAATCTCCCAGATGAGATCATTCTTGCTCTTCTAAATGTTTCCCTGAACTACAAAATCTGTCTTATTCAATGAATAGTGCAAGTCCACTGAAACACACACAGAAACACACACATACACACTCAAGTGTGTACTAAAGTCTTATTTCTCTATCTGAAGATCATTCCATAGCCTTCAAACACGGAGACCTTGAGACATCACAACGGAACGTTTTCTAAAAGAAGTGAGCCCAAGTACAAGAAACAGGAAGGAGCCCAACGGTGGGAGCTGCCCAGCCGCCAGCCTCGTGCCCCCCCAGTCAGGCATCCTCGTGCCCCCAGCCGCCATCCTCAGGCCCCCAGCCGCCATCCTCGTGTCCCCCAGCCGCCATCCTCGTGCCCCCAGCCGCCATCCTCATGCCCCCAGCCGCCATCCTCGTGTCCCCCAGCCGCCATCCTCGTGCCCCCAGCCGCCATCCTCGTGTCCCCCAGCCGCCATCCTCATGCCCCCACCCGCCATCCTCGTGTCCCCCAGCCGCCATCCTCGTGTCCCCCAGCCGCCAGCCTCGTGCCCCCCAGTCAGGCATCCTCGTGCCCCCAGCCGCCATCCTCAGGCCCCCAGCCGCCATCCTCGTGTCCCCCAGCCGCCATCCTCGTGCCCCCAGCCGCCATCCTCAGGCCCCCAGCCGCCATCCTCGTGCCCCCCAGCCGCCATCCTCAGGCCCCCAGCCGCCATCCTCGTGCCCCCAGCCGCCATCCTCGTGCCCCCCAGCCGCCATCCTCGTGTCCCCCAGCCGCCATCCTCGTGCCCCCAGCCGCCATCCTCGTGCCCCCCAGCCGCCATCCTCGTGTCCCCCAGCCGCCATCCTCGTGACTCCCAGCCGCCATCCTCGTGCCCCCAGCCGCCATCCTCGTGCCCCCCAGCCGCCATCCTCGTGCCCCCAGCCGCCATCCTCAGGCCCCCCAGCCGCCATCCCAGTGCCCCCAGCCGCCATCCTCGTGCCCCCAGCCGCCATCCTCGTGCCCCCAGCCGCCATCCTCAGGCCCCCAGCCGCCATCCTCAGACCCCCGGCCGCCATCCTCGTGCCCCCAGCCGCCATCCTCAGGCCCCCAGCCGCCATCCTCGTGCCCCCCAGCTGCCATCCTCGTGCCCCCCAGCCGCCATCCTCGTGCCCCCCAGCCAGGCGTCAGGAGTGCCAGAGGCCGGCAAGTCTGCTACGGCCATGGACTCACCCTCTTTGAAGCCCATCTCCTCATGTCTGGTCACAATAAAAGCATCTAGGTAAGAGCTCACCAGTGCAGAGTAAATTCCACTAAGATGAAGTAGATGCTTGTTAAAAGAAGGATCTATTTAGGGAGAAATAGCAGGCATAGAGTCCATACAACTCGCTATGTGTACACTTGCTTTCTACAAAAGTAGCTTGCATCCTTTGAATTTCTGTTTTTTCCTAGATAGAGAAAAACCTATATTTAAGTAAAAAACATGAAATTGGGGGGAAAAGCTACTATATATCACTCATGCATAGATCTTCAGCTATTGCTTTATTTTCTTCCAACTGTAGCCTCCAAACAAGACAAACCAATCTGTAGCAATTTAATTCAGGGCTAGCTACAATGAGGAGGAGAATGAGAATGTGTTAAATCAATATAGAATGCCCCTTGCTTTCAAAATTCTGATTGCCATATATATACTTCAGGAGTCTAAGTTATCAATTTTCTGTGTATACTAACCATCATAGAATTTGGGAAATTCCATAAGACACTTCTAACATATCAGTTGAAAAGGAAATTTAAAAAATGCTTTGATTTGTTATGTATTCCATGTGCCACATATATTTTGTGCTACCTTCTAGTGTTAGATTGCAAATACCCACGATTCTATCTGCAAGAGGTAGTTTCACGAGCAATATTCTTAAAATTATGAAACCTGGACACTGGTTGGCTTATTAATTAACTTGGTAAAGACCTCTACTAGACATTTAACCTCTGTAAGATTCTCTTTTGTTTTCAATTGAAGACCTGGATTCCCCTCACAGTTTACATTTATGTTCATTTCAGTCAACTTATCCTGCCCTGGCTGGTTGGCTCAGGGGTAGAGCATCAGCCCGGCGTGTAGAAGTCCTGGGTTCAATTCCCAGCCAGGGCACACAGGAGAGGCACCCATCTGCTTCTCCACCCCTCCCCCCCTCCTTTCTATCTCTCTCTTCCCCTCCCGCAGCCAAGGCTCCATTGGAGCAAAGTTGGCCCAGATGCTGAGGATGGCTCTGTGGCCTCCGCCTCAGGCGTGGAGCATGGGCTAGAATGGCTCTGGTTGCAACAGAGCAACACCCCAGATGGGCAGAGCATCACCCCCTGGTGGGCATGCTGGGTGGATCCCGGCCTGGTGCATGCGAGAGTCTGTGTCTCTGCCTCCCTGCTTTTTACTTCAAAAAAAAAAATGCACTTATCCTGGTAAACAGTAAATTTAACAACACATGATTTTTCCTACCTTCATGAAACTTTTTCACTAACTAGACCCCGAACTTGTATATCCTCACCTCAAGAAATACAGAGAAATAAAAATAGTCTCTCTTCTAATTCAGCAGGAAGAATCTAAACTGAAAACATTCATGTGTAGTTCATTATATTGACACATAGGCTACACTCAAGCTATTTCATAAAGTTCTGAGCTGGTTGGAGGGTTCTGCTGTGGAACGAACAGCGAGAATGAAGACCGCTCCCCACTCCTCTCCTCAGCTGCCTCAACTGCTCTGAGGGTGTTCACACTCAAGTTAGAACCCTATCTGAGAAAGCTTACCAAATAGGAAATCAGACTAATTCCTGCCTGACCAGGCAGTGGCGCAGTGGATAGAGTGTCAGACTGGGATGCAGAGGACCCAGGTTCCAAACCCCAAGGTTGCTGGCTTGAGCGCGGGCTTATCAAGTTTGAGCAAAGCTCTCCAGCTTGAGCCCAAGGTCACTGGCTTCAGCAAGGGGTCACTCGGGCTGCTGTAGCCCCTTGTAAAGACACACATGAGAAAGCAATCAATGAACAACTAAGGGGCCCCAACGAAGAATTGATGCTTCTCATCTCTCTCTCCCTGTCTGTCTGTCTGTCCCTCTCTCTGTCTCTCTCTTTGTTTCTGTCACACACACAAAAAAAAAATTTAATAAAAAGAAGTAATTCCTCCATAAAAGTGTTAGAGAATTATACTACAAGCATTTCTGGTCAAAGAAAGCAATTGCATGTTGGAAATAATGATTTTCCTAATGATGGGCAGGACTTGTAAATCCAAAATATATGATACCTGGTGAGTTCATTTTAAATGCATTTTAAGAGCCTTCTACTAGGGCCAAGAATAATGACTCAACTTAGAGAACTGAAAAAATTGTTTTAAAATGTTTGATGGAGACATTTCTAGTCAGGATCAGAGATTTTATCACTGTTACTTTTACTGAATTCAATTTGCTAGTAAGGTTTAATTAGATTAATCAGAAATCATACACTGTAAAATACATTGTTCCTTAGAAGTACCTTAGGAACTCTTAAGCAAGTCAAACCTAGAATATATGTTTTTAGTAATAATGTGCAAGAAAGAGTGTACAGGTTTTATTTAACATCGTTGTTTACTGAAATTTTTTACAAAGGAGTCTTGGAAAGTTTGGGAATCACTTTTTTAAATCTTCTAGAGGGAGTAATTTGTTACTAAAAATAATTTCAATTTATGAATCTGATGTCATTAATCAGAAGATAAAGAAATTGCAAAATTTTATGGGAGATAATATTTGTTATAAAGTTGTATTATTAATTTCAACCAGATATTTTTCATATTACAGGGAAATTTTAAGAATTTCATTCTTTGGTCAGCAAAACTTCTATTCCCTGAATAAACACCATACCCCCAACAGACTTACTGATCAAAACACATTCATCAGATTTATTTTCTTGTTTCCTGTGAGCTGTTTACAAAAGATAAAGAAAAGTCAAACCCAAAGGTATACCACATTTCAAAACTTTCATCAGGAGATGAAATACTGCCATCTGAGACCACATGGATGGGTCTTGAGACTATTATGCTAAGCAGAATATGCTGAACAGAAGAAGTTAAGAACCATATGATTTCACTCACATGTAGGACATAAATTTGAAAGCAACAAATGAGCAAATGATAAAAAAAAAAAAAAATCTCAGAGACACACAACAGAATGGTGGTTCCCAGAGGGAGGAGGGCGTTAGGACAATTAATAAATGGTAAAGGGGGTAAATATATGGTGACAGAGGAAGATGTAGAAATTTTAAGGTGTAGAAATTTTGTGATGGCATGAGGCCCACTCCGCTAACGCAGGATAACCTCCCACTTTAGAGTCAGACCAATAGCGGCTGAATTCCAGCTGCTGCCTTCACTCTCCTTTGACACGCAATATAACACCGTCACAACCTCCGGGGGTTAGGATGTGGACATTGTGGAAGGCCACTTTGCTACCTAATGAACTAGAGAGTTAAAAATATAAAATTATGTATAATGCACTGCTAACTCTAGCAATGAAATGGTTTTATGATATAAATATTTTTATCACATAGTTTTTAAACAGTTTTAGCTACTCGACTGTTGATCAATGTTTGGGTATATTCTTGAAAAAGTTCATGCCCTTGAATGTTAACTAACCACAGACAGATAGATAGTCTTTTTAAAATTAAAAAGGAATATTCAAGCCCTGGCCGGTTGGCTCAGTGGTAGAGTGTCGGCCTGGCGTGTGGAAGTTCCAGGTTCGATTCCTAGCCAGGGCACACAGGAGAAGCGCTCATCTGCTTCTCCACCCTTCTCTCTCTCCTTTCTCTCTATCTCTCTCTTCCCCTCCTGTAGCCAAGGCTCTACTGGAGCAAAGTTGGCCCGAATGCTGCGGACGGCTTCCTGGCCTCTGCCTCAGGCACTAGAATGGCTCTGGTCACAGGGGAGCAACGCCCCAGATGGGCAGAGCATCACCCCCTGGTGGGCGTGCCAGGGTGGATCCCGGTTGGGCGCATGTGGGAGTCTGTCTGACTGCCTCCCTGCTTCTAACTTCGGAAAAATCCAAAAAAAAAAAAAGAATATTCAAGGCTACTTGACCACAGCAAGGGACCTCTAGTGGCTTTGTCTCAAGAGGCCTGATTCCTGCACATGTTAGACCCCTGGCAAAACAGCCACACGTGCCAAATTCCGTCCTGACACCGTCTGCACGCTATTTCCCCAGGCTCGGCAAATGCCTGATCCTCATCACTGCTGACAGGAAGCCCTGTTCTTAAAGCTTGCCTGCATTGCATTAGTTTCTTTTAACTGACGTCCCCTAATTTTTGTCCTCTGAACTGGATTTCATTTCTAATGCACTCCCCACCATCACGCCCGTGATTGTGCTTGCTTTACAACGTCCTCCCGTTTTATATACACAAGTTTCCCACATCCCTCGTGCGTCCGCGTGACTTACTACTTGAGTACTCGGTGTAACATCAGCTGCCCAGGCTCTGTCTCCAGCCGAGAGTTTAGTGTCTTCCAATATCTAGTCTAACTTAAACTTCTTAATTAAGCAAAACCCCCATTTGAGGGAATAGGGGGCTTCCTGCCTGGAAAAGTCTGTCTAATGCACAGAAACACATTTGGGAAGATAATTGACTTTTATATGCAAAAGCCAGATGCACTGCACGCGTCTGCGTGCTCTGGGAAGCACGTGCACCTCATATATCACAATAAGCATCTGTTCTACTAAATCACGCTGCCAGATTCTTGTCACACTTAGGCAGCAAACACTTAAGGAAATAAAAGCTCTTTCCAATTAAGAAAAAAAAGGTACATCAGAAAGCTCTGTTTAAAATAAAAATGTCTTCCTCGATCATTTAAGGCCTAGAGCAGGAACTACTAAAAATATGACCAAATCCTTACTAAAATAGATTCTAATAAGGCATACCATTAGAATACAATTTAGAGAAAGTGATGTGGGAGTTTATATATTTGTAAGACTGCTTTCAACAATACAAGCGTGTTCTGGGGTTTAAATAAAATTTGAAAATGCAGGACTGGAAAAGAACAGAGAACTACAAAAATATACACTTCCAAATAGTCTAATATATATATTTATTTATAACATGAATATATTCATAGTATAAGTTTTGGGAAAATATTAGAAATAATTCCACATAAATAATTTTTCTGTATGGTTTTTTTGCATTTTTTATGAACAAGAGTACATTTAAGGTCCCATATGAGGCTCTTAATGTTTACTGCCAATGTACTTTGTCCACTTTTCTATTGAACTATTCATCTTTTCTATTGATTTGTTGGAACTATTTATATGTCAAATACGGCAAATGAATTGCAAATACTTTTTTTTTTCCTGATTGACATTAGCTTCTTATATTTACTTATGGTACCAATTGAAATGTAAAAGTTTTTTTATGTTAACAGAGTCTAATTCATCATTCTCTTTATTTTTTCTGTCATTGGTCGGGACTGTACTTAGGAAAGTTGATTTTGCCCTAAGGATCACCGCTATAAGTCTAGCAACCACCTGACACCGTAACAAAGGTTATTGTATCAATGACTGCATCCCTGTGGTCTACTGACTTTATTGCTGGGAATTTTTTTTTTTTTTTTCCGAAGCTAGAAACGGGGAGAGACAGACAGACTCCCGCATGCACCCGACCGGGATCCACCCGGCACGCCCACCAGGGGGCGACGCTCTGCCCACCAGGGGACGATGCTCTGCCCCTCCGGGGCGTCGCTCTGCCACCACCAGAGCCACTCTAGCTCCTGGGGCAGAGGCCAAGGAGCCATCCCCAGCGCCCGGGCTATCTTTGCTCCAATGGAGCCTCGGCTACAGGAGGGGAAGAGAGAGACAGAGAGGAAGGAGAGGGGGAGGGGTGGAGAAGCAGATGGGCGCTTCTCCTATGTTCCCTGGCCGGGAATCGAACCAGGGACTTCTGCACGCCAGGCCGATGCTCTACCACTGAGCCAACCGGCCGGGGCCTATTACTGGGAATTTGTACCGCTTCTGCCCCTTTCAATTTTTCATGCTCCCCACCTACATATGACTGACCCAGCAACTCCACTTCTGGGCATCTCTGCAAACAAAACAAAAACACTGGTTTGAAAAGATACATGGACCCCTATGCTCATGCAACATTATCTCCAATAGCCAAAATAGGGAAGCACAGCAAGTGTCTACCAAGAGAAGAGTAAATAAAGAAGATGCTGTATGTGAATATACACAGGTATTAATAAAAGATTACTCAGTAAGAGAAAAAGCATGAAATTTTGGTATTTGAAATAGGAAGAATGGACCTAGAGACTACCATGCTAAATAAAATAGTATTCACTTTTATGAACAGTGCATTATAACTTTTTGTGACTATAAATAATCTAATAACAAATATTTTATTAACTATTCTTTTCCAGCTGAAAGACCATCTTTATCATAAATCAGATATTAAGTCGATTGAAATCATGCAGTGTGAGATTATGTTCATTTCAAACCTGATAGCCAGCCCCACATCTCCACCACTGTTCTCCCGAGGGAAGGATGGAGGTAGCTGCTTTCTGACGCTTTAAGTGCCTGAGTAACGTAACATGCTGTAAACAACCTCTGACTATACAGAAACTTTCCTTTCTGGTTCTGAACTATGTTTCACCTTGATCAACCTGTTCTGCATATTTTCCTTTGAGGGTAGACAGAATTTTGTTCAGGACTATACTTCTACTACTTAAGAATGTGTCAAATACAGCAAGTGGGATCAAAATCATCTGTTTAACTGATTAGATTGACAGGTACCTTGTTTTCCACAGCAGTGAGGTACCACACCCTGAAAAACTTTAAGTGGCTCTTCTCTGTCCGGGATAAAACATTTATTCACACAGTTTTGCCTTTACTTACATGCATACACATGCATCCTTCACAAAGGCACACTGCCTTGAAAATGTCAGCAACTATTTCAATATATTTGTTCATTCTAAAGAGCTGGTCACAAGGAAAATAATAATAGATAACAATAGATGTGAGGCTGAAAATCCAGAATACAGAAGATCAAATTATTAAATAAAAAAGTCTCCTATATTGTTTAATTTGTTGCTAATGAAGTGAAAAATTAAGTCATAAAATTGAAACTGCATGTGTATATAGCTATATACTCATTTTCATGATGACTATAGGTATACAAAGGAGTATCAATGTACGTGCTAACTAATATGCATGTTTTATATCTATAATCACACATAAATATATACATGTATATACAGTTTATGTGGATAATTTGCATAAAAATTTCATTTCTATTCATTTCCTCAGCTAAAACTGAAGAGAATATAAGCCATTCATTTAGAGAGATTTTTAAACATTATCTTTATTTGTATCTTCATTTTTATGCTTTCTTAGATTACCATTTTGTGACTAGTTTGCCATAATTTATATGTACTTAAAGAAGTCACCTTAAGAAATTCATCCCTGGCCTGACCAGGTAGTGGCACAGAGGATAGAGTGTTGGCTTGGGGTGCTGACGACCAAGATTAGAATACCCAAGGTCACCGGCCTGAGCACGGGCTCACCAGCTTGGGGGGGGGGGGGGTCACTGGCTTGAGTGTGGGATCATAGACATAACCCCATGGTCACTGGCTTGAGCCCAAAGGTCACTGGCTTGAGCAATGGCTCAGCAGGAGCCCCCCGGTCAAGGCACATTTGAGAAAGCAATCAATGAACAACTTATAGTTTAAGGTGTCGCAACTATAAATTGATGCTTCTCATCTCTCTTTCTTCATGTCTATCTGTCTGTCTCTCTCTCTCTCTCTTTCTCTCTCTCTCTCTCTCTCTGAAAAAAAAAATACTAATAAATTCACTCTTTGGTCAAGAATTCTAGGACTGATTTTGTGTGAATATGACTAACACATATGACTAAGAAAGGTCATTTGTGAATATATATATATATATATATATATTGCTGAAAAAGAGTAATATTAAATCTCTGAATAAAACTGTATTTTCTGTGTTAATAAAATCCATTTAGTATATTTCAAGGTAGTGCAGCTGTTTGTTTTCATTGTTTGCTTCCATGTGAATGGCTACATTGGTATGATACACTGATAATTTGATACTTTGCAGCAGCACGTACAGAACAATCCAAAAATAAATCAGTGAGTTGTAAGAAACTACACGTTTAATGGATTAAATAATTTAAAAATGTCAGTCAGCGCGCAGCAAGGTGAAGAGGGATAGAAACACGTGCTCCAGGCCAGGGAGTAATAAGAACAACGCTGTGTTCATTGCATCAGTCACCATCACCGCAAATCTTCTCATGCCACCAGAATGGTGATTCCCACATGTGCCATGATACCGCAGCTGACGTGAGACTTTGTAGAACAAGTGATATTCGAAAGCATTTTAAAAATTTATCATTGCTACAACTGGAAATACTGCTCTTGCCCATACAGATCTTGAGTGTATTGACCCGATATTGAGCAAACATAGTTTTAGTGAACAGCTTTCAGATTTGCCAAATATAGTGTGTGAGATAACGAGGTGACTATAAAAAAGAAATCTACAGCAGACCATGATTCCACAAATTTGTCAGCCGTGGCAACAAAAGGTCCCACAGACTGTCATTCTCTTTCCCAGAGTCCTCTGCGGCACCTGTCCTTCTGCCCTGGAGATCAGTGCCGCCCACGATCTGCTCAGTGCTGTGCACAGGGCACCACAGCCCACGCCCTCCAGCCTTGCCTTCCAGTCGAATGCAGTTCTAAGCCCCTCCACGCGGGGGTGCTAGAGCCACCACTGAGAAGTGCACACTCCTTGCAGGTGTTAAAATGCCCCCTTCTGCAAATTCAGAGCTGCTGAGAAAAAAAAAAGAATCTACTATATTTTTAAATAATTGCTTCAGAACACTGTAAATTCTCAGAAATAAATTCTGCCGGAAGTAGCTGCCTGTCTGCATCGCATCCAGCCTATCTGCTCGTGTTTTCTCACTCTTCCCACAGAGTCACAACTAACAGGTTCGTTGTTAAATTTCATTCATTGATTCTTCCACAATAAGTCATCTCAACCGCATTTCTGCTGTCTCTGATGTTCTGGTTCTATTCCTATTCTGTACTTCTAATGAGTTCTTTCAATAATTTTACTTAGAAAATTTAATGGGGTGATTTTGATCCATAAGAGTACATAGGTTTCAGGTACACATTTCTACAGCATTTGAACTGTTGATTATGTTGTATACACATCAGCCAAACTCAAATCATTTTGTCACCGTATATGTGTCCCTCTTTACTCCCCTTGTCTCCAGTCCCTCCCCCCAAGTTCCCTCCTCTTTGGTAACCACTTCACTCTTATCTATGTCCACGAGTCTCATTTTTATACCCCACCTATGTGTGAAATCATATAGATCTTAGCTTTTTCTGACATTTATTTCCGAGTATAATCCTCTCAAGCAGTGTGTTATTTATTGAAAAAGCTCTGAATTGAGTTTTCTAAAAGACGTCATTTCTTCTTCTACATTTTAAGATAGCAAAAATCCATTAGTTCTGTGGTCAAGGTAGAGAGAAAGTGAATCATATTCTTTCCATATAATTAAAAATAGCAAGGTCATTTCCCAGCCGCAAATCTAGTGCTACGGACGGTAAGTTTCCACCGAGAAAGAGCTGGTCGCATGGGCAAGAACAGAAAGACAAGCAGCAGTCTCTTGCCCACACCAAGACGTGTCCATAACATGTGCTTCCACAGCCGAAGTAGTGCCATATGTCCTCAGCGATGTGGGTGGACGAAAGTGACAGTTGGCCTACTAGAGGGCCATATGGACAAGCAGCCTATCACCCCATTCTTTCTACTTATGGCTGCAGAAAACTCAGTTGAAGCCCTTGCTCTGATGAATAGCATGCTGGATAAGATGGAGAAAGGGACCATCAATAGTAGGAAAAGACCACTCAGATGAGGAGCAATGGATCTCTGGACATGGAAGCTAAAAATATGCCTGTGCACTTTTTCCTCTATATTTTTTACTTTCCTTGTTTGCTCTAACCCCTTGCCTCCAGATAATGTGCTGTGCGATTTTGTACCTGAAGCTTGTATCATTTTGTTAACAAGTGTCATCCCAATAAATAAAATAAAAAGCAAAAACAGTATTAAAGCTAGAAATAAGCTCATGCATTGTGCTTGGAATTAAGAGTTACTTAAATTCAAAAAGGTATCTTAGTCCAATCTTCTATTTCACATTAAATAGTTTTCTGTTAATGTGCAAAGGGGTAGATGTGCCGTCCCATGTAAAAAATGACCATTCATAATTATCGTTGTTTAATCCCATGTTATATAAACATCTCTATTCTTAGCTGGATCTTTGTAAAAAATATATATATATATTGCTTGATTAACATGAAAAACATTAAAGACAGTAATACACACTTAAGAATTTAAATTATTTGAGTAAGATTTTCTGGAAAGCAAGGAGATAGCATGAGGCCCAGCTGCATTCCCACACAGAACCTTGTACGAGGCCAGAGAGCCATGGATTTTGAATGACTATAACAGCATTGTATAGGAGGGGGCCAAAGTAGGTTTACAGTTGTTCTTATAGAAATTAATACAATAATAACAATAACATAAGAATGAATTCTGTGTTTCCTGCATTTATGATTGTAAACCTACTTTTGCCAAACCCTGTATATCAAGAATTTCCTTTGGCATCTCCACATCTGCAAAGATTACTCAGCTATTGTACTGATAATAAAATGTATAGCTCTAAGGTCATTCTTAACACTGTGATCAGATAACATAATTTACTTTTCTCTTAATGGCTTCTTTTTTGACTAATGAGGCGGCATTTAAGATAAACAATGCTCCCTGCACAACAACCAGTAAAGCAGGCTACATCCATTTACCACATAATTATTTTTTAAAAAATGAAAGAAAACTTGTGAGGCAGCAAGAATTCATTTGCTTTAAATTAATGTGAACAGGGCATTTCAAGTTTCCTTTGGCAATAATGGTTTAGGGGTAAAATGAATGCAAATGATGAAACAGTCTTCTTTGGGGTTACAAAAAGATTTTAAAAGCTGCCATGACCGTCATTAAATTTCTCCTGGAAGTCTACAGTTAGTATATACAACTCACAAGATAAAATATTCAAAATGCACTTCTGAGCAGACCAATTGTTATGGAACCCCATCTGACATCCTCTTGAAAATTATGTCCTGCAAAGTTTAAGAAGAGAACCAAGCTTTCTGTGATTTCCTCTCCAGATCTGAGTTTGTAAACAAGAGCTAAAATTCATAAATAGAAACTGCTCTTAGCACTGCTTATAAAGAAGAAGTCAAAGATAGTGATCTATGCAATTTAAATCTAAGTAAGCTAGGTGTGCCTTTCATCCATAATGGGTTTACTATTTCGACTCTGGAAGTACAAACAATGTCCCTTACATTTTACAAAAACCAGTTTTAATAAATTTCAAGCTGTGTAACTGATAAGCATTTTCATTAGTCAGAAATATTCTCCATCAACATTTTCTAATAAAAAAATTGATATCCCCAAATATACATAGGTTTTTACCCTTGCAAAACCAGCACATTAATTTTAGGGTATCAAAGCACAAAATATTATTATATTTTGTGGTGGGCTGACTAATGGCCCTCAAGGCTGTTCTTCTCATTTCCAGACCCTGTGAATCTATTATTTTCCCCAAAGGGAATTTTCAGATTTGATTAAGAATATTGAGATAGAGAGATTACCCTGAATCATCCAGGTGATGCCAATGTGATCACAAGAGTCCTTGAAAGAGGGATGGAAAAGGACTCAGAGTTAAAGGAAGAGTAGTGTGTGGACAGAAACAGAAATGGAAGCAACACACCTTAAAAATGGAGGAGGAGGCCCTGGCTGGTTAGCTCAGTGGTAGAGCATCCGCTGGGCGTGTGGAAGTCCAGGGTTCAGTTCCCTATCAGGGCACACAGGAGAAATGCCCATCTGCTTCTCCACCCCTCCCCCTCTCCTTCCTCTCTGTCTCTCTCTTCCCCTCCCACAGCCAAGGCTCCATTGGAGCAAAGTTGGCCCAGGCGCTGAGGATGGTTCCATGGCCTCCGCTTCAGGTGCTAGAGTGGCTCCGATTGCAGTGGAGTGATGCCCCAGACGAGCAGAGCATCACACCCTAGTGGGTATGCCAGGTGGATCCTGGTCCGGTGCATGTGGGAGTCTCTCTGCCTCCCTGTTTCTCACTTCGGAAAAATACAAAAAGGAAAAAAAATGGAGAATCCCACAAGTCAATGATTCCCATAGACACTAAAAGTAATAACCCCCTCCAACATGTATTCTCCTCTAATTCAGAGGGAACCAGCCCTGTAGATATCATGATATTAGCCCAGTGAAACTAATTTTATAATTCTGTAAACAACAAATTTGTGTTAAACATTAAGTTTGTGAAAACTAATATACTATTATAATAAACAAAAGAAAGAAAACAAAGTTATTGATAAACTTGAATGATCCTGGGGGGGTGTTAAACTCAATAACAGGATTTATCTTGGTAACTCTATTATATATTATTTGTTTACATATTAGACCACATTATTAATATCATATCATGACCAGCCAATCAGAATGAATACATTAGTATGTTTAATTTAGAGATGAAAATTGTTTCAGCCTTCCTATAATCCCACGCAGATGGCCTTGAGCAACACTATATCTGATGGAAGTGGTGTCTTTATGTAAGAATCTTCCCGTTTAGCAGGGAAATTAAATCCTATCAAACAGCACCCAGATGATTCAAAGATTACTTTTCGAGGACACCACTAGGAGGGAGTTTGTGACACCACCTTCTCCAACACAACATTAATTTGAAAGATTTTCAAAGCATCATCTAAAACATCATATCCATGTTTTCGTCTTGTTAAAAATAAATCATTCTCAATCCTCCTTAATATATATGCTAACTGGATGAAGTCCAGATATGAGTTATGCGACCACAAATAGAAAATCATTTAAATAGAAAAATCTCACTTCTTGCTGAGAGAATGACAGCACACAGTCTCAGAGGTGAGAGGAAATAAGTGCTTTGTGGGATAAATATTTCCCTTTCCTTATCAAAAACTGTCCTCGGACCTCGCTGCCTTCTCTTCACATGACTATGCACACTAGAAGTTGTAAAAATATTCCTTCTACTTCTGTAGTTTCATGGTCACAGAACATTGGAAGTAGGAGGTAGGTAGGACCGGTCCACGCAAGCTGATGGTGAATCTGAGGAGAAAAATTAGAAACTTGGAAATAAGATGTAGAATGTCTCCACAGCAATATGTGGTGAGAAAAAAATATTTATTCAATGTCTCTCATGTACTAAGTTCCTTACATAAATGGTTTTATTGAATCCCCCTAATGTACCAACAACAACACTTCAAAGCTGACATATAGGAAAGAAGACTATAGACAGGGAACTGGACCAATAGCACACAGCTAATAAAAGGCAAAAGTAAAGTGAGGATAATTGCAATAATAAAAGAAGCAGTCTCATACTGATTGGCTTGAAACCACCGTAAAAACGACACTAAGAAGAAAAACATGAACACACATAAGACACTATTATCTTCTCCATTTCACAGAAGAAACAAACTATGCCATTTGTTTCAAGCTCACACATCCAGCAAGAGGCAATTTCAAGCCCAAATCTGTAAAATACTATCCCTATATTATTCCAAGACCCATATGCGTTATCTCAGGAGATAATTCTTGTTAGCACTAAGTGACTGTCTGACACTTGAAAACTATCTCTAATTTATCCTTATTCTTTTTTGATTGATTTTAGAAAGAGTAAGAGAGGAAGGGAAAGAGAAAGAAAGAGAAGCATTCATTTGTTGTTCCACTCAGTAATGCATTCATTGGTTGCTTCCTTTATGAGCCCTGACCAGGGATCAAACCCACAACTTTGGTGTTTGGTGTTTGAGGATGACACTTCAACTGACTGAGCTAACCAACCAGGGTTTATATCCTTATTATTATTTAGTTTGGAAATTATTACATTTCTTCACTTGTCCTTTGCAACTTTACCTCTTAGTTATATTACAATTCTCCAGTAACTATAAAGTTCAATATATGCATCCTTTTTGGTTGCAAATTTTGGAGCTCAAGTAATATACAGCACATCACAAAACTGCTATCATATTTTGAAATGAATAAAATTTTCACTCAGTAAAAAAAAAAATAATTGGATTGTTCATTTTTATGTCTATAATGCAGCTTATTGAGTGTATATATTTTTTAAAAATCATAATTTTATCTTTTCCTATGTTTAATAGTACATTTAAATGCCTAGTTCAACAAATCAGAATAATCCATGGGTGAAATTTGGTTCGGCAACCTCTGCTTTTTCTTTCCTAAAATTTAGCCCATTTTAAGAATCAAAAGCCTGTGTTACGGTCAATATTCCAGGACCAATTCCTCTACCTTTCCTTAGTTACTCTTAAGTTATGAATAAAGTGTATTTGCCCAAACTTCCCTAGGCATTGAAACAGCTGCAGTGAAAATTGTGGCTGCCGACCATGTTCATGGTTCACATGCCCCATATTTCTATGCATTAAAGCTGCTCTAATACTCCCTTTGCCATCAGGGTCACCACAGAGGGCAGTATGGAATGAAACTTGTAATGAACAAACATACATACACTAAAACCTAAGATGTTCCATCATCTCCCTTGTACCTTATACCCCCTCTGAACAATCTCATTAAAATCAACAACTTGCCCTGGCTGGTTGGCTCAGTGGTAGAGTGTCAGCCTGGTGTGTGGAACTCCCGGGTTTAATTCCTGACCAGGGCACACAGGAGAGCGCCCATCTGCTTCTCCACCCCTCCCCCTCTCCTTCCTCTCTGTCTCTCTCTTCCCCTCCCGCAGCCAAGGCTCCATTGGAGCAAAGTTGGCCCGGGCGCTGGGGATGGCTCCATGGCCTCTGCCTCAGGCACTAGAATGGCTCTGGTTGCAACAGAGCAACACCCCAGATGAGCAGAGCATCGCCCCCTGGTGGGCATGCTGGGTGGATCCTGGTCGGGCGCATGTGGGAGTCTGTTCATCTGCTTCTCACTTCGGAAAAATACAAAAAATAAATCAACAACTAAATGAACATAGCACTCTTAGGAAAACAAAATCCAAAGTTCAATTCACATCTCTGCAAATTTTTACAGAAAAAAGCATCACCCAATGGGCATCACATATGCAGAAGGAACAACTCCCCTTTATCAATCAATGCTCATGATAGTCCCGCAGCAGAAATTGTTGCTGCTTTAACCCATGCGTCCTTAGCACTCCCTGTTCCCATCCCTGTGGGTCAGACAACATCTAGGCTAAGCAGTGACTCTGTCCAAAAGCTTTCCTGACTCACCAGGGCTGCCTCAGCCTCTACACAAGGTTTTCCAGGAATTCAAGGGCACTAATGGTCTTTCTCCGTGTCCTGGGGCAGCTGTGACTCAATGATGGAAATTTATGGAAGAACCGGCCCATCCCCTCGCCCACTGATGGGGGTAACAGGTGCATACTATGTACTGTGTTCATCATTCTCTGACAGGGCTAAGCCCTATCTGCTCTGCTTATTTCATCTCGCTACCTGGAACAGAGATGACTACAAGTTTATTAGTATCACTACGAGTTATTTCACTGCAATGTATGTGTGAATCTCTGTTGAACAGGAGTTTGTGTAGATCAGTATTTCTAGATAAAGATGGACAGTGGCCTCCATTCTTCCCTGAGGGATAAATTGACATATCTTCTTGTTCTATCCTCCTCTCTCTCTTCTACCTCTCTCAGTTGTCTATCTGAAAGAATGCCAAAGCAAGAAGAACAAAGCTTTGGTCAGCACTCTCCAGGGGACCCCTGCTCTCAGAAGGGTTAAAATGATGGGAGCATCACACACACCCTGTTTGAGCTCCTCTAGAGGATCTGAGAAACGAAGAGATTTTTGAGAGACTCCAGGGAAATCTTGTTAACCATCCTGTTCATGCCAAGACCTGAAAAGAACTGGTCAGATGGTCAAGAGCCACAGAGCTTATTATCCTGATTCACTGACAGGCCCCTGAGCTGTGAGCTTGCAGGGAGTCCCGCAATGCCACGGAAACTTGCACGCCGCATTCTCAGTTCCCAAATGCAAGAATGAATGCTATGTATATAACATGAAAAAAGTTGCAAATTGTATGAGAGCCCAAGCAGTTTCCCACCTGGTATTTACTGGTCTTGTTCACTTTCTCCCCTATGCCTAAACCCTCTGCTGAGTATACGTATGCACACACAAACACACTGCCCACCCACAAATAAATAAATATATATACATATATATATATATATATATATATATCACAAACTGTCTTTCAAACTCAAATGGGTTCTTTAAGAGCTTATGCACAGCTGAATTTTATCACTTAAAACGAAAGAGGAATAAAAAAGCTAAGTCAAAGTTATAGGTTTTTTTTTCTTTCTTCTCTCAAGTTATAATGAGCTTCCTTTGAACCAGTTCACACCAAGACACCAAAGCACTCATAGTGTATGTATATAGCTTGAGTACATGTTTCTGAATGTGGTCTCCTATTAAAGAATAAAAACAGTTGGTTCCTAGTTCTCCTCTTTGCACCCTGAAGTCTGGCAGTTCACTCTGAAAGCCAGTTGTTCTCACGCTTCCGGTCTTCACGAAGCAGTTTTCAAACGCGTCCAACAGTGGCCCGCCTTCCCTGGCTTGATCATAAGACATGAGGTGTTCCCAAGCACATTCTTAGTAAACATTGAGTCTGCCTCTCCGTCCACTCTTATTAAGGAGGACACAGGTCAGCGGTGATTTGTTCAGAAGTTATTTCAAGGTGAGGAACATCGGCAAATACCACTGTGCCATGACACTATAAAGCACCTCTACATTAAAAAAGGGACTGCCGTTTTAAGAAACAAATAGAAAAATAGCAAGGGGTATTTGAAGGTATTTTTACATAAGGCATATTCAGGTATGACGACTGCAGTCATTTCAACTAAAAGCAGCCTTGGGATTTGAGGGGTGGGGGAGGAGTCAGAGAGACTGGGCTTACATGCCTGGTTTACAGCATAACGAGGACAGAACTTGAGGAAAAACGAATCCCTCTGTATCAGTTGCATATTTCACTACTATTAAAATGCACATTAGCACAGGTGACTACCAGTACACCCAATGATTTTGCTGCAAAGGCTCGTGGAACAAATACTGAATTTTTTTTAAAAAAATAGTTATCCCAACCACCTACAAAGCAAAACATGTAGAGCCCTCCTGGGACCATGATGATTGTAAGTTAGTATTACTAGTGAGAAAGCAAATTCGAAACCAAATCACTTCATAACCCAGTTTAGGTATTTAGCCTCTCGTGTATATATCCTCGTTAGATAAGAAAAACTGAAGCCAGTGTCAAGAACTAAAGGGAGGTCTGTGGGCAAGGTCCAGCAATTCCCAGGATTTCCTCGTCAATCCCTTTTTTGAAAGTCCTTCCAGAACTCCTCTTCACACGAACTCCTCATTTCTCACATAGAGTTGTCAGAAGGAGAAATAACGTCCTGTCAGTTAGACACTTAAAAGGCTTGCTGCTGAAGAAATCCGAAATGGTGATAATTTGGGGACAAGGGATGAAGAGGAGGTGAGTACACCCCCAGGGCTGGGGGTTAAACTGCTGTGGCACATTTCAGAGCCCGTCCGCAGAGCCGAGGACCCCCCTTCACTAAGCTCTGGAGGGCACCGACCAGACCACCTCCAGGTTCTCCAGGAAGGGCCGCCCCTGGGAGGTGCGGGGAAAACCCACTCCCGCACGCACAGAGACAGCAGGTTCGCCCTGTCCCGCCCTCTCCCCGCACTCCTTGCTCCCACACACTTCACACCCTCGGACTTGCCTGGGGAAACTGGGCGCCAGTGAAGAGCAGCGCGGACAGAGGACAAAACGGGCTGCTAGAAGCACAGATGACTGTCTAGAAAGCTTGTATTTCCACGCACATAGGACGCGTTCCTTTGGGGAGCTTCCTAAAACCCAGTCCCTTCAGCTGGATTCCAGCCGAACCCGTCCCTGCTGTGAGGATCACAGCAGCCACACTGCCCCTCCTCCCACACCCCCCACCCCCCGCCTTGGTGGCCACAGCCCAGACCCCTCTGTCCCTGACCTGGGGGGCAAATTGCAAAGCCAGCAGCACTTCTCAAGCTGACCGATCTCACCCATCCCAGACCTCTAGGTGGAGACTTCTCAGAGCATCTCCCTGTTGAACTCACCTGGAGTCCAGTCCAGATGGCAGGCAGCCTCAGCCCAGAGGGATGGGAGCCGCCCGGGAGGCTCAGCAGCGGCTGCCCGAGCCCGAGTCCCAGTCCGGAGGGCGGCGCAGTGAGCAGCGCCCCGTCCTGCGGTCCCGCGTCCTGCCGTCCTGCAGTCCTGCCGCTCTGGCTGCTCCCGGATTGCGCCCCTCCCCGCCCTGACGCGTCCTTCCCCTTCTCTCCCTTCCTCCCGCTCCTGCCTGCGCTGCACGCCCACGTTGGGGCTGCAGCGCCCAGAGCCTCCTCCCCCCGCCCGGCCCCCCTCCGGGCCGGAGAGCTGTCCGCACCTCTGACGGGACCCCGGGCTCCTCGAGGTGGCGGCCGGGCTGAGCGCACAAGTCCCCACTGGGACGCCCGAGTCCCAGCAGAGCTGCCAATAGGCCTTGTGCAGCCACCTGAGAAATGGACTGGGGGAGAGGACCAGCTGGAACCCTGGCATCGAACACTGCCTGTTGATTGAAGTAATCTGTAGCCTGACTTTTCTTAAACATCTCCAGTAACCCACAGGGGCGGGAAGGTAACTGAGGGTTAGGAGGGCATACTGGCATCAGCACTCTTCTCTGCACAGAGAGAGGAACCGGGCTGCACAGTGGGAAGGGCAAGCCCTCGCAGTGCTGTGGGCTTCCTTTTGGTTACTTTGATGCGTTTGAAGTGATCTTCGGGGCTTCTTACCACACCAGCAATCACTTAGGACAACAGAGATTCTTAAGGGAAGGATACTGACACTTAGTAATGTCAGGGTCCTCATTTAATTGCCTCCTTTACACCCTCTCTCTCTTTTCACAGTGCTGTGAGGCCGTATCAGAAACTTTGTTTCCTATTTCGGGAATTAGAGACAGAGTAACTTACTCAACATCCTAGAGATTCTACCTCTCTGGGATTGAATAACAACTGCAACCCATAGGTGCCGCCTGCGTCCAGTGCCTTGCAGCATCTTAGAAGACACTGTGCAATGGAACCAATAAATACAATAGATCTATCAACACACTCACACCAGGAGCCTGATGAACACTCCGAATCATAGACTTATGAGTCCTCAGCACTCCAAGTGACAACAGTTCAGATGCATACTAACCAGGGTGGTTACTCATAAAAGAACAAACACCATCAGAATTAGGAAAGGCAAACGATGTTCAAAATATTCAGAATCACTTTGCAGCCACACAGTGAATTGAATTTCTCACTCTAAAGAGAAGTCTGGTACTGCTATTCTGCCTCGAACCACCACAGCTAGTACTGTAATTCCAGGTCCCTAAGGGAGAACAATGCAGAATGAAGAAAATAGGCTTAAAGAGATATAGGATGGGACCAGGAGGCCTCTGCAAGCTGATGGCAAGACAGAGCAAAACAGCCCCCAGTTTGCTTTCTTATATAGCCATATGCAAATAAGGAAGTCTCAAAGTCACACATCTCCAAGGCAGCCCAAGAATTCTCCCAAGTGCAGAAACCCTCTACCCTGCCTAACTGAAATCAACCAACATCTGAACAAAGGACATATAAATTGCTTCTAGCAACTACTAAAGCAAGCAAGTGAAGTGGGGGGATGGGATGAGTGCAAATACTCAGCTTCAATGCCAATATGGAGGATTGGTGGGAAGAACTTAGCCTTTTGCTAAGCCTTGAACTACAAGAGCTTTGCTACTTGTAGTCTCCCACTCTCTTCCAAGAAGCCTACAATGGGCATGGTCTCTTGCAATGGAAGCAGGCCTAGTAAACCAACATCATGCCTGCTTCCCATTAAGAATACGCAATTAGCCCTGGCCGGTTGGCTCAGTGGTAGAGCGTCGGCCTGGCGTGCAGAAGTCCCAGGTTTGATTCCCGGCCAGGGCACACAGGAGAAGCGCTCATCTGCTTCTCCACCCCTCCCCCTCTCCTTCCTCTCTGTCTCTCTCTTCCCCTCCCACAGCCAAGGCTCCACAGGAGCAAAAGATGGCCCGGGCGCTGGGGATGGCTCCGTGGCCTCTGCCCCCGGCGCTAGAGTGGCTCTGGTCACAACAGAGCGACGCCCCTGATGGGCAGAGCATTGCCCTCTGGTGGGCGTGCCAGGTGGATCCCGGTCGGGCGCATGCGGGAGTCTGTCTGACTGCCTCCCCGTTTCCAGCTTTGGAAAAATACAAAAAAAAAAAAAAAAAAAAGAAAAGAAAAGAAAAAAAAAAGAATATGCAATTACTAATAAGTATTTAATTTTTAAAAATCAGTGGTCATTTATTTTAACAAATCTTATATGAAAAGTTAATTATCCATTCCAGCTTCCAGAATATTAAACAGCATTGAAAATCAAATTTATCTAAACCTGTAGAAATATAGAGAGTTAATATTAAGTACTTCATTGATCTCTTCACTAATAAGTCATAACATATTTCTTCCTTATGCAAAGAATAAGATTTCCTTCTGTGGTATAAAACAGTAAGAGTTTTACATTTTTCTTCATAGAGATAAAAGCATTAAAAGAAAGAAGTATGGTCAGATTTCTTGCATCTAGATTTTTCCTCCTTAGTCATCCTATATTCTACTCTAGAAATTATTGAAGGAGGGCTTTATTTCTCCTATTTTCCACTCAATTCAGGGGTAAAAGAAGAGTTAACTTGTTCCCAAAAGGTGAGGACTTTTAAGTACCTACATCAATGTGGACCTCGAACTAATTCAGAGTAAAATCTGTTTATCAACAGTCATAAAAGACTATGTTCAATGTATGTAACTGCATTCTACTTTAATATCACTCCTCCCATTGAACATCCAAAAATAACATACATATTTACTTTTTTTTTCTCGGGCCTGAAATATTTCTTGATTTTGGCATAATAATATCAAACCCATCCTCCAATACTCAGTACGCATGTGCCCATAAATCTCTCTCTGATTTGCCTGACCAACAAAAAAAATTCCCATCTTAGAATGTTAACACTCTATTTGTTCCTTCTTTGCAATGCTTACCCTCAATTTTTTATAGTTCTGTCCACAGATAAACTCTCTTACCAATTAGCATTGTATAAGTAATAGAACTTTTTATAAAATGGGTTGAATAAATGGACAAATGATTTATGCTAACTTTTCACATACTTACAAAGGCCTAATTATTTTTCCTTAAAATTTTAAGTGTACATGTTCCATTTGTTTAAGTAGACAATCAGCATCTGAAGGAGAGGGATTTCGTCTGCAAACTTTGGGTTTTGCACACATGATCAATCTAAAGCCTTGGACCAGAGTTGGGAGCAAAGTATTTGATTAATCTTGATTTATTCTCCATTTATTTGAAAAATATGAGTTCATGCTATTTTTTTTTCTCAACTCCGTGCAAGACGTGGGTATACAATGATGCTAAAACTTAGCATGGGCCCTGGCCAGTTGGCTCAGCAGTAGAGCGTCAGCCTGGCATGTGGAAGTCCCAGGTTCAATTCCCAGACAGGGCACACAGGAGAAACGCCCATCTGCTTCTCCACCCTTCCCCCCTCTCCTTCCTCTCTGTCTCTCTCTTCTCTTCCTGCAGCCAAGGCTCCATGGGAGCAAAGTTGGCCCCAGGCACTGAGGATGGCTCCATGGCCTCTACCTCAGGCGCTAGAATGGCTCCAGCCTGCAATGGAGCAACAGCACAGATGGGCAGAGCATCACCCCCTAGTGGGCATGACGGGTAGATCCTGGCTGCGCACATGTGGGAATCTGTCTGACTGCCTCCCCACTTCTAACTTCAAAAAAACACACACACAAAAAGAACAACTTTGTATGGTCCTTGACAGCATAGACTTTACAGTGCTGTAGTGGAGCTAAATAAACAAATAATAAATATATATACAGTCTTGCTGAATAAGTAAAAGTCTACCCGAACTCTCAGGCCGAGAGCATAACATGGAAAAGCATAAAGAGCCGTCTGCCTGGAAACACTAAAAGTATCTCTCAGGAGGGTCTCTCTTTTGAAATAGTTCATCTCGTTCTAGAAACGCAGAGAAAACGAGCGCCTGTGCACGTGACGGCACACGCGCATCTCCGTGGGTTCTGACCTTCTAAGCTCCCTCGGATGCAAGACCACACACCTTTCAGCACCATGAATAGTATTGATCTTGGCACCTCGTTCTGTTTTCCTGCAAAGTGATCTTAATTTTTCGTTGAGTCTAACGAAGTTCCCGGTGAAGCTATTTTGCACGGAACAGCTGTCCAGTGAAGGGTGCCTTTCACGAGCCGTCCTCACGCTCCCGCTCGTGTTTCTAACGCCTGCTTGCCTTTAGTTTACAACGAGCAATACCTTATCTATTAGATTGGTAATCGTCACACAGTGACACGGGCCTCCGCATTTGATTGGATTGGATTTGCAAGTTTCCTCTTACCTCAGAAAAGGAAAATTAGAGGACTCAAGGGGAAAGGTGCCTGGAAGATGATCTAAGGGGCGGTCGCAGCACTGCGGGTCCGGGTCTTTCTGAATCGTTCGAGAGCTGGCTGACAGCCAGACCCTCGGATGTCCAAAATTTTCTCCAGAAAACTAAAAATATCATAGTTTTATTTGTGTGTTGGTGTTCATGAAGTGGAGTTGTGAAAAGGAGTATAAACTAATAAAAAGCTTGGAGAAATATTCCACAGATATCAAAATGTTTCCAGAGGAAGACATAACCACCTCCATGTTGTGAATGGATTTGAAAAAGCTCATGAATCATAACTCCATACACTGCCCATAGGCTCACTACTGTAAAAATGAAGGTGGCAGAGACTTAAGAGAAAGATCTCCACTGGATCTAATCTTTAAAGTTTTCATACCTTTAATTTTTTATATATAAAAGAGACATGCACTTATATAGAAGTAGGTAAATCTTCAGGCTGTTATATTATTCACTAAAACTTAGCATGTGTTTACATATTTATCCATTTACTTCATGTAACAAATATATTGGAGGACAGGCAAGAGAAGTGAAAGCAAAAATTAATGAATGGGACTACATCAGACTAAGAAGTTTTTGCTCAGCAAGAGAAACTGATAACAAAATAAACAGAAAGCCAACTAAATGGGAAATGATATTTTCAAACAGCTCAGATAAGGGCCTAATATCCAAAATATACAAAGAACTCATAAAACTCAACAACAAACAAACAATCCAATAAAAAAATGGGAAGAGGATATGAACAGACACTTCTCCCAGGAAGAAATACAAATGGCCAACAGATATATGAAAAGATGCTCATCTTCTTTAGCTATTAGAGAAATGCAAATCAAAACTGCAATGAGATACCACCTCACACCTGTTCAATTAGCTATTATTAGCAAGACAGGTAATAGCAAATGTTGGAGAGGCTGTGGAGAAAAAGGAACCCTCATCCACTGTTGGTGGGAATGTAAAGTAGCACAACCATTATGGAAGAAAGTATGGTGGTTCCTCAAAAAACTGAAAATAGAACTACCTTATGACCCAGCAATCCCTCTACTGGGTATATACCCCAAAAACTCAGAAACATTGATACGTAAAGACATATGCAGCCCCATGTTTATTGCAGTATTGTTCACAGTGGCCAGGACATGGAAACAACCAAAAAGCCCATCAATAGATGACTGGATAAAGAAGATGTGGCACATATACATTATGGAATACTACTCAGCCATAAGAAATGATGACATCGGAACATTTACAGCAAAATGGTGGGATCTTGATAACATGATACGAAGCGAAATAAGTAAATCAGAAAAAAACAGGAACTGCATTATTCCATACGTAGGTGGGACATAAAAGTGAAACTAAGAGACATTGATAAGAGTGTGGTGGTTACGGGGGGGGGGAGGGGGGAATGGGAGAGGGAAAGGGGGAGGGGGAGGGGCACAAAGAAAACAAGATAGAAGGTGACAGAGGACAATCTGACTTTGGGTGATGGGTATGCAACATAATTGAACGACAAGATAACCTGGACTTGTTATCTTTGAATATATGTATCCTGATTTATTGATGTCACCCCATTAAAAAAAATAAAATTATTATAAAAAAAATATATTGGAGGGTCTGCTATGCACGAGAGAAGAGGGAATCATTGCTAGAGATTTCTTGAAGAAACAGACAGAGAGGTCAAGTTTGATGGTGAGAACGGGAGCAAAGCAGGAGAGGCTTCAAGTGGACAGGCCAGTAGGGGTCATTAAAATTTGGAAGAGGGTAAAACCTGCCTGGTAAGGGCTGATATTTTAGAAATGAGTTAATTACTCGGATTCTCAGTTTCCTCATCTCTAAAATGAGGAAAGGAAGGCTAAGTACTTCATAGCTCTTTGCAAGCATGAACTCATCTATGTAAAGAAAGCACACAGAATAGCTCAGGACCCACAGTCTGCACTACTTGTTATAATTATGTAAAGTCACTGAGAACTTCCAGAAATAGTAAGATATGGCAACAAAAGGCAATATTTTAAAAAGACTTGACTCATTTTAACATCTGGCTGAGGCCTGCCTAAAAAAGACAGCTGCATTAACGTGACAGTGTATGGTAGATGTTATTCTGGGTTCATTCCCACCGACTCTAAACTCTTCTAGCATTTTGCCTAGATGTTTTATTGCATTTTCAGTTTCTCTCTTGATTTATGGTTATTCATATAAGTTTTATTTCTTATACAGATAAGTTTTTAGTGGGATAGATTCTTAAAGAGCTACGTCAAAGTCAGCTAGCTTTCCATCTCCTACAGCGAGTAACCCAGGAGTAGGACCCCAATGTTTGTCGACTGAAAAAACAAAGGAAAATTATTTCAATTGTATTCTTTGCTGCCTTTTAGTTTAAATTATACCATTAGTACTTAGAGGGAAATGATCAATGGTGAGGACATAGTATTTAAATCTATAATTCCATATTATTTGATAAACTGACATGTTTCCACTTCTGATGAAATCATGACATTGTAGGTAGATGATAGATAGATAGATAGATAGATAGATAGATAGATAGATAGATAATAGACAGACAGATGTGCTACTGCACAAAATGTGAAAATGTGCTCAACATCCCCTAGAGCTTTGCACAGACCACAGCTACTGAAGCAGAATTTGCATTTGACACAACCCAGGTTTCTCATATACACATGTAAGCTTGAGAAACACCATTTCATAATTCTCTTCACGTCCAGGTCACATTGCCTTAAAAAATATACCATAATTATGATACTGATGACAGTGATATTAACAAAAATGTAACTGACAGTCAATTATAAACCTTGTGATCTTGCTCTTCCAGATACTGGACAAAGTCTTCTGTGGGATACCTGTTATAATTCTTTGAAGTTGCCATCGTAACAGCTACAAAACAGACCGCAAAATTTGAAATAACCTTCCCAAGGTCACAGATCTGGTAAACAAATCACAGACAAGATGTATAGACTCTGCCTGCCTCACTCCAAAGCCTGAGCTCTATGTAACTCATGGTGAATACATCTGCTTCCATCTCCCGTTTCCTGTGGTTTCCTTTCTATTTCATTAACTTTATTCATACATGACTGATTTTTTTTAAGCCTGCACAATCATTTTTGGAATGCAGTGTTTTGTAAATTAATAAGAGCAATACCGAATATTATGCATGAGACATTGTGATGAAGTAACTCCACAAATATTCAAATACTAAAGTGGGTCAGTTTATTTTAAAATCTTATTGCTAAGCTTTTAGCATAAAACAAGTTATCCTTTCTACTTAGAATTTCTACCTTGCATTTCTCAAATGGAATAAGATTATCAACTGACAAAACTATTCCATTAACAGCCTAAAATTTAAAAATAAGAATTCCTGTATATGCCTGACCTGTGGTAGCACAGTGGACAAAGCTTCTACCTGGAACACTGAGGTCACAGGTTCAAATCCCTGGGCTTGCCCAGTCAAGGCTCATTCATACATGAAGCAATTACTACGAGTTGATGCTTCCCACTTCTTCCCCCTACCCTCCCTCTCTCCCTCTACTCTCTCTAAAATAATCAATAAATAACCCCCCCCCCAAAAAAAAGAATTCCTATATAAGGGAAAAAGTGAGCATAAGTGTGCCACACAAATGACATCTGTGAGAACCATGGCAATTGTATTTGGTATTTCGTGTTTAGTTGCAGTTCCATTCTGCAGTATGATCACAAGGAAGTGTCTGTACACTGCGCTGTGCATTAGGAGACAATAAATCACCTGATTAGGCTTGGAGATACGTAAAGATTTACAGTCTAGGAAAGTCTAGCGGGCATTTCACTTCTGAGACCGCACCTCCCTGAACACTCCTCTTTTCCTATAAGAAGCTGCACGTAGAAAGCAGTGACTTTAAACCCAGCCGTGAGGGTTACTTCTGGGTCATCATAAAGAGAAGTCTGACTCTGGAAAGGTGGCGTTGTGACCTTGGTCTTTCTGTCGGAGAGAATTCCCTCGCCTTACTGTACTCTTCCCAAAGCGCCCTCGGGTTGGTGTTCCTTTCTTCCTGGCTGTCACGTGACACCTGCCCCACTCCATCGATTGGTTACTGAGAAAAAACGACAGAAAACCCCCAAAGGAGACTGAAAAAAAAAATGCGAAGTGTTGTTACTCAGAACAGCAGAATTCTCTGTGGTTAGTTAATATTTGCATGTGGAATTCGGTCTTTAGAAAAAGACACTGCCATTCACCACCTGGAGCACACATCTTAGAATCTTAAAAGAGAGGTCTTAAAAGTCCGTAAGAACTGTGATTTCTCAAAGCTGTCTTATTAGAGATGAAGGTGATAAGATCCTGTCGCAGCACAGAACTTGCCTTGGGTCACACAGCAGCTGAGCTGCGGCCGGTTTTTTCCTCGATGACACGCGTTATTTCTCTTTAATCATCTCGGTATATATCTGGTCCACAACGGGGACACACTCTTCCACTCAGAGGCCTCGTTTCCTCTGTGGACTCCCTTTCTATCGCCAGCTTTTTAATACCGCTGTGGAGTGTTACAGAGAATAATTAGCAGTATTTGGATGAATATTTGGAGATATACTTGGAAAATTAACTAAAATATGAATGATTGAGGAACCTCAGAAACTAAAATATAAATACCAAATTTCATTTTCTATATAATACACGGGGTAATTTATATACTTGCACTTGTACATTTGTGTACAGAATATTTGAATATATAAATATATATAATATGTCTACAAAAGGTCAATACATAAAGATAAAGAATAAAAAAGTGAAAATCAGGCCAAAAGCCAGGACAATGGCAGCCTCAGGTCATAAAAGGCTCCTCACCCTGAAGAAACAGGAGACCTTGAACCGGAGAAGTGCGCTCACCGAGCTATGCGGATAATTGGACGTATTTTAAAAGGCTTTTAGAGAGAATGGAGATGTTTTATTATGTATTCAGTCAAGTGCTACTGTGGTGCTTCTGGACTATGAGCTGTGTTTTTCACTGCCATCATCTTTCTCTAGACAACACAGTTACATAAATATGGAAGACAGGGACAGGCCCTCCGAGGTGGTGATACATGTCTGTTTCCAACTGTGAGACATTTCTAAGCACACAGTTGCTAATCCTGTTAATGGTGATTTCACTTCTTTTTCACCTACCCCAGTCCAAGGGGCTAAAGCAATTCTTCACAAGAAGATACATCGTTTTATTGCAGGCAAATATTTTTTCACATAATACACTAACATTTCATTTCACCTGAAAAATATTTCCACACTATGTATACATTAGAACGTTTGGCTCCATAGATACTTAAAATGTATTTATTTAAAATGGTATTTATTTGTAAATATTTGAATTATCAATTAATGGATATTATTTTTAGCAGTAAAGATTTGTGCTACACAGTCATCATTTGGAATGAATTATCTTATTCTCATGTTTAGTAGCTCGATTTCAATATAATTTTAAAATGGGTTTTATGTGAAATTATAATAAAGTAAGCAAAGTAAAAAATCAAAAGAGGTTATAAATAAAATGTTTGAGGAAGGTAAATAAAACATCTAAAATAATTAGAGCTATTTAAATAAACAAGCTATTACCTAACAGGTAAAATATCCCTTTGGCTGGCCGGGATGTTTGTGACAGGTGTTTATAGATCCCGAGCCTCAGTCTGCTCATCTTTATAATGCAAAGATTGAACTCCGTAAAGGTATTTCATAAGATTGTATCTGTACTTCTCCACCTGACTCCATACCATAGAACTGTCCCTGTTCCTACTGCAAGTCCCTCCGCATGGGATGCAGAGCACAGCCTCTCTAACTTTTCCAGAGAATTCAGAAGTCCCCTTGCTGCTCTGGAGCTGTCTCATGAAAGGTCCCAACATATAGCCAGTCTCCCAGCCCCCAACTCTTTGTGTGCCCACGGTCATCTCTGCCTTCACCATCTCCTTGTGCATGCCCAGTCTGTGGTCCCAGCACTTCAGATGGCAGTATGTGCCTAGTGCATCATCCTAGCTCCATTTCCTAGTAACCACTCTAGTGTCAACTCCTAATTTTACTATTCCAATGGGTCCTTACTGTACCTGCAGTTCTGCGTTCTTCTACCATCTGTTCTTTAGAACGAAATAACAGTAATCATTAATAAAAGGGGGGTTACTTGATGCCCCTGCCCTAGTTAAACACTTCAGAAGTTCCCTGATGCTTGTGGAGGAAAAAACCGCACCCAACATCAGAGCCCCTAACTCTAGCCATACGTACAATCTCATGTCATGCGCTCCGTTCTTGTTTATTATACTCCAGTTATCCGCACAGACATTCTTTTGTTGCAGGAACTTGGCATGTACTTGTCTCATTCTCTGTTAAGTTCTTGTCATTTTTAAAAATTTTTCAGCCCTCAGTTTTACTAGTCATTTTCTCAAAGTGGCCTTTTTTTTTTTTTTTTTTTTTTTTTTGTATTTTTCTGAAGCTAGAAACCGGGAGAGACAGTCAGACAGACTCCCGCATGCGCCCAACTGGGATCCACCCGGCATGCCCACCAGGGGGCGACGCTCTGCCCCTGGGGGGGGGTCGCTCTGCTGCGACCAGAGCCACTCTAGCTCCTGGGGCAGAGGCCAAGGAGCCATCCCCAGCGCCCGGGCCATCTTTGCTCCAATGGAGCCTTGGCTGCGGGAGGGGAAGAGAGAGACAGAGAGGGGAAGGAGAGGGGGAGGGGTGGAGAAGCAAATGGGCGCTTCTCCTGTGTGCCCTGGCCGGGAATCGAACCGGGACTTCTGCACGCCAGGCCGATGCTCTACCACTGAGCCAACCGGCCAGGGCCAAAGTGGCCTTTCTTTATCCTACCTTATTTCACTTTATCTTCAACTTTCTTACCCTTCATTGTACTTATTTTAAAGTGTAAATATCCTGTATATTTTATGTGATTACTGGTTCTCATATAGGAGAGCCTTTTAGGTAATATGTCAATATGTCACAGCTCTACGCCTTTGTCATCCATACTTAAATCACCAGCACTTGACCCAGAATCTGGTACAACAGATGCTTATTGACTAGACAATGGGCACCATATAGATACAATCAAGGTGACCTTGGGGAATGGCAGGCATGTTCTTCCACACCCTTATGCTGAAGCTGAAAAAGGTTTCAGTCTAGGTCAGAAAAATATATCCAACTATGTTAGTATTAAAGAGAATTCTTTTTAACACGCATTTCAAGTTTGATTGGGTGATCTAAGAATCTAAAATGGAGTTTAGAGTAGGAGAACGTTATTACAAAGTGACCTTGAGATTAAAGCCTATAAAAGGAAGAGAGGGAAACAATACTGGACAGAAGAATATGAGGAATGCTTCAACCTCAACAAAGTCCCCAACCAAACTCAAAGGAAGTGATGGAGTGGAGATGGACTTCCAGAGGCGTCCAGGTCAGGACAAGAAGAGTGGGCCTTCATACCCCGACATCAAGTTTAATCAGCAGCAAGGAGAGAAAAGAACCTCATCTACACTCCAGTTGTGGTGCCCAGATACAATCAACCTGGATCAGGGAGAAAGGAAAGAGTCGAGTACTGAAAACTTAGCTTGCCACCTCATTCTTCTCCTAGATTTTTAATTTTTTTTTATTCTTTCTTTAACCTCGACATATAAAAACTTTACTGGAATTTTCACAGTAGCTGCTTCTTAGGTTTCATCTCAGTATCTTAATTGACCAAAGGTAAGCAAAAGTTTTAATCTGAGAACAACAACAACAAAAAAATCATATGCCCAATATATACTGTTCACAAAAATTAGAGGATAGTTTATCACTTCATATTTTTTAAAATATCCCCTAATTTTTGTGAGCAGTGTATTCCCAGGTCATAGAGAAGCACTGCTTATTAAGAATAAAAACCAGGAAGTATATCACCCATGGACCCTTCTCCTTTTAAAGTTCTCTTGAGGAGAAGAAATAAAGAATTCACCAATCAATGTGTTAGGGTAAAAGTATCTATGTTAACATTATATGACTAAATAGAATTAGGGCTTTTACAAATGTAGCACTTAGAGAATAAAACAGGATGTACTCTAACAGGTCCATAATCTATGATTAAGATTTTATTACATTTGCCCCTAAGAAATCAGCAGAAAGAGGTATATGTGTAAGCACCACTTATTTTACAAACTGCTTCTTTCTTACATTGAAATTTGAGAAAAAAATGTTTAAGTATATAATTAAAGTATAAATTACTTTGAAATCTTGTATCCTCTCAAATTACTGGGAAATGGCAAAAATTATAGCATAGCATGAAGCAATATGACATGGAATCAGAACAGAAAGCCAGCATTAACAACAGAAAAACCTCACATGCCAGATATTCAACAAAACTACTTATAACGAAGAAAAGAAAAGGAAACTTTCCTCTATTAGGTATCTACCCATAAATCTTGAAAACACTTGTACACAGACATAGGCACCCCCATGTTTATTGCAGCATTATCCCCGGTGGCCAAGACATGGAAACAACCAAATTTCCCCCCACTAGAGGATCAGATAAAGAAGATGTAGCACATATATACAATGCAATACGACTTGGGCATAAAAAAATTATTAATTATCACCACTTGCAACAACATAGATGGACCTTGAAAATATTATGCTAAGCAAAAATAAATAAATCAGAAAAAAGCTAAGAAGTATATGATTTCACACATAAATGGGATATAAAACTGAGACTCACGGACATAGACAGAAGTACAGTGATTACCAGGGGGTGGGTTTCACAGGGAAAGATAAAAAGAAACCAAAAATATGGTGACAGAAAGTGTTTTGACTTTGGTTGAAAGGCACACAATACAATGAATAGTTTACACACCATGGCGACGTACGCCTGAAACCTACATGTTCCTCTGGACCAATGTCACCCCATTAAATTTAATATAAATTTAAAGAAGAGAGAGAGAAACCATTAACATCAGTTATAAAACATCAATCACCTACAATGACTATATTCTGTAAACCCAATAAGGGCAACTTAAACAAAAAAATAACATGAGTAAAGGTATAAACTGGCCAATACACAAAAGGAGAAAATAGAATTAAAACAATAGTCTCAAAAGGTAAAATCCAAAATAATATATAATTATAATTTTCTTGATCCTATTCAGTGATTTTCAACCAATGGTCTGCCAGAAATTTCTTGCTGGTTTGCAAAACAGTTAACCACCCTGATGTTGTATGAAGATTGTAGACCCAATGATCTTAGTTGAATTCACTTATGCTCATGGGGATTTCTGTCTTAGCAGTCCCTGAAATAATTTTTTTATTTTCACCAGTCCCTAAGTGTAAAAAGGTTGGAAATCACTGCAAGTAAGACAGCAATCAAATACACAACGCAAACAAAAAAATAATTCAAAAGTGCAAGGGGAGACAAAAACACATGGCAGGATGGAGAGACTTATCATCATTCACTGACAGAGAAGTAGAAAATTCAGATAAAAAGAAACCCTAAATAATGACATCAGTAAGCAAAATCAAATAGCTATAAAATCGGTGCTTTATACAACCTACATCTTCTTTCCAAGTACTGAGAGCATAATGATAAAAATTACTCTTATGCTGGGCCACAAAGGAGACTGTAATAAGTTCCCTGAATGAGCAGGTACACATGTAAAGCTTGTAGAATTATGGGCCAGTCGCTAAGAGCACATTTCTGTTTGTTTACTTAAGAGAAGAGGACCTTTTAGGGCTAAGACCCATTCACCATGGACCAGTTACAGTTCCTATAACTTAGCTGATCACCTACTGACCAAGACTAAACAGATGGAAAAGGCAATGAGGCCTCTTGAAGAGCAGAGAGATTCATTGTAAGAACAGGAAAAGAATGACTTCATTCATGTCTTTTCTGCCCCAAAATCTGGAAGGAAAGAAAAATCCAGTTTGATGTATGCAAAGCAGCTGATTCTATAATCTCCTCTAGTCAAAACACCTTACAGAGTTGTGTGCCTGAGAAATAGATGTCACGTGAATTCTAAGAGTTTAACCAAACTAGTTAATACTGGGAGCTCAACTATGGCATTGAACTTCCCCTTAATTAAACAGAACACTGTAGGACCTGACCAGGTGGTGGCACAGTGGATAGAGCATCGAACTGGGATGTGGAAGACCCAGGTTTGCAATCCCAAGGTTGCCTGCTTGATCACGGGCTCACCAGCTTGAGTGTGGGGTCACTGGCTTGAGCATGGGATCATAGACATGACCCCATGGTTACTGGCTTGAGCCCAAAGGTCACTGGCTTGAAGCTCAAGGTCATTGGTTTGAGCAAGGGGTCACTCTGTCTACTATAGCCTCCCGGTCAAGGCACATATGAGAAAGCAATCAATGAACAACTAAGGTGTCGCAACAAAGAATTGATGCTTGTCATCTCTTTCCCTTCTTGTCTGTCTGTCTCTATCTGTCCCTCTCTCTGCCTCTCTCTGTCTCTGTCAAAAACAAACAAACAAAATGTAACACTGTAGGAAGAAACATTCCTTCTTTTCTAGCAACCAGTGCAAGGCAAAAACACTGGACAAGAATGTGTACAGGTACAGCGCCATCATTGTGTGCACCCAGGAGGGCCTGCCTCTTCTGACTGAAAACAGTTTTGCTAAGAGACAATATCAAGACCTTTATTTGGGGGGGGGGGCTGCTCTAGCAAGTTCTGGAAATTATGAGTAACATCCTTATGTGGGGGAAAATGATTTTGAAAACCGTGCTTATCACTGTGAAAATGGAATCTCATATTTCAAAATTATGCACCACAACATAAAATCATTAGTAATCTGTCTTTTATATTTTAGAAAAAGACATGGGCAGAAAGTAAGCTAAAAGAGTCTATTGGAATTGAGGGGGAAAAAAAATAAAACCTAATGTTTTTAGACATTAATCAAGAATAAATTGGGAGAACTAAAAATAACCACCAGTAATCCCTTTGACTTGACACTTGTTCATATTTTTAACCTCTCTTTACGTTCTGTGCCTTTTAGATGTGTTTGAATTCTGATGTTGTAGTAAAAAATTATATTGTTTTTCAAGGATTTTAATTTCCTATCAATTTAGTTATTGAGGCAGCACTGGTGAAATTTTCTTATTTTTTAATTTCTTGTGTTGACATGGTTTCAAGTGTCCTGTTCAATATAACACCACTTCACGGTACCCCCTGCCCCAGCACAGTCTTTCTCCACTCCATTCCCCCCTTACCCTCCTCCCCCTCCCTCTCCCCTCCCCGCCCTGCCTCTACACCCCCACACGGTATTGCTACCTTGTCGTCTGCATAAATGTGTTATGTATATATGATTATTGGCTAATCCCTTCATCTTCTTTGATCCACTCCCCCCTTCCATCTTCCCTCTGACAGCTGTCTACCCTGACATAACTAATTATGGCTTTTCTCTGATCATTAACTTCTAACACCAATGGCCCTCCTTATTTGGAATAGAATGTCTTATTACTATGCTGAAACACCCAACAGCTAATCACTTTGATGTAGAGTTTTGCTGTTGAAGGTGAGTGGGACAGACAGTAGAGGGTGGTGGAGGGTGCCTAGATTTAGTGCACTACAAAAGATACTAAACCCACCAAATGTTTCCTTAACTTGTTCATTTATCCTGACACAATCCCTATGTTTTCCCAGATAGAGGATGTAGCAATGGTTCCTTCAAATCCTGTTTCTTCTTTTTGTTACTTACATTTTTAGTTGGCTAATCTGAAAAGCATGGTTTATAGCTTACATGACAGTGAGGAATCTTTTTCTAAAGACTAAAATAATGCAAAGAAGAATTTTTAATATGCATTACAACTTCTCCTTAGAATTCGACTGTTAGCCACTTGGTCTATGTCAGTGGTTCTCAACCTTTCTAATGCTGTGACCCCACAATACAGTTCCTCATGTTGCAGTGACCCCAAACCAAAAAATAATTTTGGTGGCTACTTCATAACTGTAATTTTGCTACAGTTATGATTCAGAATGTAAATACCTGATATGCATTATGTATTTTCCGATGGCTTTAGGCGACCCCGCTGGGGTCGCGACCCACAGGTTGAGAACCGCTGGTCTATGTGATAGCTCGAAACGATCGTGCAGTAAAGAATCAGCAACACACAGGAAGTGACACTGTGCTAGGGACTGGGGGGTGGTTTGTGTGCGGGGGTGGGGGTGGGGGGGCTGGTTCAGAAATGAGTAGGATTCCATCCCTGTCCTTCAGTGCAGCTGGGTGAGAGAGGAAAGGGATATGGAGTGCTACCTAGCTGGAAATAAACCCAAAACTCTACACAGGCTAATTTTGTATACCTCAGGTAAACTTGACATTTGAGAGCAGGGAAAGACAACAGCAGACCCTAAAGCTAGGAAGATTATCTTAGAAGCATTGCGTAGTATGTACTGATGAGAGTTTGGGACGGAGCAGAGGAATTGATTAAGAGGTTTCTGAATTAGTCCTGGAAGAGCGTAATATAATCTCTTTGACTTGACAACCAAATAGAAGTAGAAATAAAAAGTTGAAATAAATACGGTTAAAGCTATGGATAAGGTTCGGGGGTTCTTTGTAAAAGGTAATTTTGAAAGTAGACCTAGAAAGAACTAGAATTTGCCAAAAATAAAGTAGACTAGAGATGAAGAGATGGAAAAAGTTAAAATTTGGATTCTGAAGACTTGACATTTCTGGTTTTATATTTCACCAATTACATCATCACACACACACACACACACACACTCACACACACACACACACACACACACACACACACACAAAGACATTTGTTCCATGGAACAAAATTTTTAAAAAATATTATTATTTTCTGACTATACAGTTGGGAAAGAAACCTGAAAGAATTCGAGGTTGTGTGAAACCCAGAGTGAGACGCCGTGGTCTACGGGGTGAAGAGTGAGGAGGAGGAGGAGAAAACAGAGCTCCGGACAGGGTTCAGGGGCCGGGGCCACCGTGCAAGGTGGAACGGGGAGCCTCGTCCCGTGAAACACACCGTGACCTCCACAGTAAGAGGAAGGGGAGGGGTTAAAAGGAGGACAGAAAGGATCTCAGGAGACGGAAGAGACTCTGGCGAGAGCACCACTGAGCACCGAAGCAAAGGGGAAGGAGAAGTGAGTAACAACCACTCTCCCCGGACTAACAGCTGATGCAAAATTTATCACTTCAATTACTGAAGCTTGAACCATTGTCAGAAATAACTGGACGTTATTAGCATCACAGTTCAATGTCCAACTTTACTTTGCTTTAATAAAACAATGCCTAAACACTTAAAAATAATACCAAAAGAGTTCTTCAATTTATAAAACAAAAACTGTTCAAGATCTATCTAAGCATTTTCCTTTTTTTTTTTTTTTTTTTTTTTTGAGAAACGGAGCGTGCTATTGAGAGAAAGAGGGACAGACTGGGACAGACAGACAGGACGGGAGAGAGCATCAACTCATAGTTACAGTGTCTTAGTTGTTCACTGATTATTTTCTCATATGTGCCTTGACTGGGGGGCTCCAGCCGAGCCACTGACCCCTTGCTCAAACCAGTGACCTTGGACTCAAGCCAGTGACCATGGGGTCATGTCTGTGATCCTACACTCAAGCCAGCAACCCCATGCTCAAGCTGGTGAGATGGGGGTTTCGAACCTGGGTCCTCAGCATTCCAGGCCGATGCTCTATCCACTGTGCCACTTTCTGGTCAGGCTGCATTACTTTCTTCTACTATCACAGAGGGGTGAATTTTATTCCCTCAGTTTTACAATGAGACAAGTGAGGCTCAGAGAGGTTTAGAAATTTGGCCAAGGTCAAACAAATACAAAATTGCCCATCCTAGATCCCTGTGAACTGCAGGCCCTTTTAACACTAGATAACTGTTCATTGGTATAATATTGGCACTATTCTTTCTCCTCGATTATATCATTCACCTGCTTCTTTTTTCACTCAGTTCCTTGGCAGATGTCAATTTTTAAACAATTCAGTTTATATCTTGTTGTTTTTTAGGTTTCCTGTTACCCAGGGACCTTTGCGGAGGTTGGTTAATTTATTGGTAACATAGTAAACTATAGTTTATATTCAGTTTCCACTCATAAGATATTTTCTTAAAGTCAGAAACTTGCATCCCACGTTATGGACCCTTATAGATAAGACAAAGAGCTGCCTGAATATTGTAGGCTCAGACTGTCCTGTCTTTTTTCTTACATATTGAATTTTTTAGATCTGAGAATCCACTTACTTCTGGGCCTAAAGAAGTCTACCTATTAACAACAAATTCTATTCTGTACATTTTTAATCTTGCAAGTTCATACTTGATGATATGAGGTTAGGAAGAAAAAAGGTAAAGGTAGATTTAGCTGTAACAGCTTTTGGCTTCCTAGCATTTATTATTGAAGCCCAGCTAGTCTTTAAATGGTCTCAAATGGCAAATGAGTCCTTTACTTTAAAAGCATAGCCTAGAATAGCAATAAACAAGGGCATCCTAACCTTATTTTACGGAAGTCTTATAACTGCAAACTCACTATATAAAAAAATAAGGATGAGAAACAAAATGTCATGTTAAATTTATCTTTGTGTATCTTTTCTTTTTCTTCTTCTTCTTCTTCTTTTTCCAAGTGAGAGAAATGGAGATAGAGACAGACTCTTGCATGCACCCCAACTGGGATCCACCTGGCACCCCCTGTCTGGAGCCATGTTCTGCCTATCTGGGGCCATGTTCACAACTGGGCTACTTTTAGCACCTGAGGTGGAGGCTCCGCAGAGCCATCCTCAGGGCCTGGGGGGTCAGTGCACTCAAACCAACTGAGCCATGGCTGGAGGAGGGGGAGAAAGAGAGAGAGAGAGAGAAAGAGAAGGGGGAATAGGAAGGGTGGAGAAGAAGATGATCATTTCTCCTGTGTGCCCTGACTGGGAATCAAACCCAGGATATCCACACACCAGGCCGATGCTCTACCACTGAGCCAACTGGCCAGCATACTTTGTGTATCTTTTAATGGTTTGATTTACTTCAGCAAGTCCTAATGAAAGTGTGTTAGGACTGGATTTTTGAAATTATTTTGAGGGTTACAGAAAAAAAATGACAGGTGCTTTTTTTCTAACATCAAATTTAGCAGTTTAACCGTTGTTGAGAAATATGACTTGATAAAATCAATTATAAATATAAACCAAATCAAAATAAAATATACATATAAGAAAAACACAAGATAATTAAATATTCATACCTAAATTTTATACATAACCCATTTCTAATCGTAACGAGACAGGTATGTCAAAACAGACAAGTGCTGACACCTCCGATCACGCCGAAAGCTCACTCCATAACAACGAGAGCAAAGCCTCCGCTTGTGTGCGTGTTTCCAATTATTCTACTCAAACACAAATTAAATAGTCTTCATTTTTATTCATAAAATTGTCAACATTACTGTAACATTTCTCATCTAAGAAGTGCAAGCTTTGAAAAATAATCCAATTTAGTTCAATTTTTTCAGTATAAAATAACTTTAAATTAGGATATATTAGAGATAAAATATCTCATTACCTTGAGGATAAACACATGACAATAGAATATAAAATATTCATGCACAGCGCCAGGAATAGCATTATAAATTGGTCGCTAGCAGACTTACACTCAGACCAACTTTAGGTGCTGATAAGAGTTATCGATGACACAGGCAATCAATTTGCCTTAACAGCAACCGGTATAGACCTCACCTCTTAACCCAAACCGTCCATAATGTCTGCTAAAGAGGTTTCTCAAAAGCAAACTGTGAGCTGGTCCGGGTCACTTACCAGGTCAGCAAGAGCCTAGGCAACAAAGCAGCTGAGAACGCGGACCCGCGACTCTGATTGCCAGGGTTTGGATTTGGCCCGACTGCCTGTTTAAATGACACGGCTTTTCTATTCCTCTACTCCTCCACCTCGAAAAAGAGTCTAGTCCTAGAATCTGCCTGTGTTGCTGCTGGTGGTGGCCAGGCAGGTTCGCACTGGATTCGGGCAGACGGCAGAGGAACCGCGGGGCCGGAGAGTGTGGAGCCGTTCCCGTTACTGGAGGCTGGCAAAGACGGGCAAGCGGATAAACGAAGGAAAACCCGCTTTTTGCAGCGTAGGGATCAGGGACACTGCCCCTCATGGTGGAGGCTGAGCGGATTGGGGACCGCACCTCACGGTGGCGGGAGAGCGGTCTGGGAGAATGGCCCCTGAAGGAAAGCACCCGTAGCTTTTCATGGAGACACGTGACTTTCTGCACGAGTGCTTGTGCAAAGTGCTTACAGCAGGTTAACCAGCGAGCAAGCCTAAGGCAGATGCTTTCCCCGCACTACCTCTCTGAAACACTGTGATAGTACAGAGAGGTAGAAATGCAAACACTTTTAAGTACCGCTGCTAAGTTAGCTATTAACGTAGTTTAATTTGTATTAAAATGATAACAACTAAATTGTGATAGCTTCCCTCAGACTAATTCATTATAATAGCAAAGATATTCAGATGAGACAGAATCAGACTTGGAAAAAAATATTGAACTCAGGTTGAATGCAATCAATAGCTGACTGTTTAACTCAAACCCTTACTAATCAAAGCCATTGACTTATGAATGTCATTTCTTGACAGGTATTGCCATCTCCAAGTCAAATTTTAAGATATATCTTTCTCTCTCTTTGTCTTTATTACCTCCTATCTCCTTTTCTCATGCATGAAGTTGGTCTTGACCATGTGCCGTAATGTCCTGACCTTGGTAAACTTTTAATGCCTCAACTTCTCATCGAAAGAATATAGACTTCTTTTCCTTTATGTATACACTTTGAAATGGAGATAAAGGTGGGCTATATCAGCTGTATTACATATATATTTTTTTAAGTGAGGGCCTAGAGCTAATCTGGCCCTAGTAAACTCACACCAATAAATATGTATGCAAATTTGAAAAAGATATTTTAATGGAAAAATTGTTGATCTTAGCCCTGACCAGCTGGCTCAGCGGTAGAGTGTCAGCCCAGCATGTCGATATTCTGGATTCAATTCCCAGTCAGGGCACACAGGAGAAGCGCCTATCTGCTTCTCCACCCCCACCCCCTCACACTTCTTTCTCTCTTTCTCTCTCTCTCTTCTCCTCCCCTCCTGCAGCCATGGCTTGATTGGAGTGAGTTGGCCCCAGGCACTGAGGATGGCTCCATGGCCTCCACCTCAGATGCTAAAAAATGGCTTTGGTTGTGCATCTTACTGATTACAATCTGAGGAGTATCACTGAATTTCTCTAAATCCATTTCCTCATCTATAATCATTGCTACTTGAACAATTGTGAGGCTTTAAGATTTAATTAATACATGTGAAGCACCAGTGTGCTCCTGGTATTTAGTATATATTCAATAACTATCTGTCCCAACCACTTACCATCTCCTTTTGGATTAAATATTTAAATGTTCACCATTTGTTGCACTGTACATAAAAAGCCTTTAATAATTTGGGTTTACAACTTTCCTCCATTTTTGATATAAGAAAAACTAGGCTTTTTTAAGAACTATATTAACAGAATAGTCAAATTTTCTGGATAAATATTTATGAAAGATCATAGAACTTATACATTACAAATAATTGCCTTTAACTAAGAAACATGGCTTGACTTTCAGAGTTTCAAATACGTTATTTCATATATTCACAGTGATTTTTGTTTTGTTTTCTCCTGACAAGAACGTTACAACAAAAATATCCCACCCCTTGAGATTCTAAATACACCTTCATCCTTAGATGAAGTAATCACTGGTGAATGATAGCAAAAACAGGTGCGTCCTGGCTCCAGCCGGGGCAGGAGACGGTCCGAATAGAAACTGTGCCTTCACACCAAGCCTGTCAACAGCACGCCACACCAGCAGCCACCCATACAAATGAGTGTTGGGGAACTCCCTTGTTCCCACGCCCTACTTGATACCCATGTCTAACTGTATACTTTCTTTTTTGCTAATATTTTAACCTTATTCATAGCATTTTGCTAATCATTTAACCTTGATTATAGATTCAACTTTTCTAGTCTTCACTCTCTGTACCATCTATAAAGAGAGGCTGACACTCACCAGGATGGTCTATATCCATCCCTGTCCACAGCGGTGATCTGTCTCATCCTACATGACCGATATCCTGGACCCAAATCCATAATGTCTAATGGATGGTATACCTTTCCCCAGAAATGAGACCTTCCCAACTGCTCTTGAGGAAACATCAGACAGAACGGATCACAAAGTAATTTTGATGTAGCTAGTTAAAATGATAGTCAGATCATCTTAGGTTAGCTGATTCATATAGCACGCCTTCATTGAGAAGCAACCGGGTGCCAGGTGCTTGGGTATTGCATTTATATTCATCATGAATGAGCGCATCTTTTCCCCTCTAATTAGATAATTTTATGATCGTTTTCCTGGTTTATCATATACAATTTCTAAGACACCTGCAATGTCGTGTGAATTTGGAGACTGTGGGGAGCCAGGCCAGGAACTGGCATTAATTGCATAGATTTCCTCAGAGACCTACTGTCAACTGTATAAAGATTCCTTTTTGTAATGCAATGTTCCAGCTCATTGCACAGAACATCAAAGCCCCCAGATCGGAGAGAATGTGAGATATATTTTAACTGATACTTAAGAAGAGAAGATACAATCAACCCCTCAGAGAGTCTTTAAAGAAAAATAAGTTATTCAAAATATTTCTATCTTCATGCCCAAACGGGAAAGTCCTGTGGTTAACTCTCACTTAAACTAGTGGTCTACCAATGATTTTGACTTCCTGGTGAGCATTTACTTTTCTTGTCACTGTTATTACATAAAAAAAAAAAAAGCCTAAAAATATATAGAGTTACCTACCTACCAAAGCAAAAAGAATCAATAGTATGAACTCAAGGGACGACCTAGAAGAAAGTCCTGAGAACTGAATATATTTTCATGTATTTGACTACCTAATGAGGCAGGCCAATTATACAGCTCCTAAAAAGCAACTTAGTGGTAGAAGATCACTTCAAATAGGTTTTTAGTGTATTTATGATTATGTATGACACAATGATAACAATCTGAACAGTAGTGTAGATTGACAAGCACATATATGTGTGTATAGATGTATGTATATATTATATATACAGTATATGTAATAAAAGAGTTAATTATTTTGCTTTTCCTTTAAGCTATGGACTAGCAGTAAGCTCAGTTGACATCCAGGGTAGTTTTATACCCTCTTCAGCTTACACTCTCTCTCTGCTTGGGAAGTTAAAGGCACTTAAATCCTTGTGAAGTACAATGAAATAAATTGAGATAGTTTGGGGAAAAAAAAGAAATATAAACAATGGATATTTACATGAATATTAACCTTACTTTAAATCAAAGTATTAATATATAACACTTTTCAATGAATAAAGTGATTTAGGATGAACAAGGTGCCAAAAAAAAGAGCAAATAATTGTTCATCTAACCGCTAAAATATAATTAGAATTGTGAGTCAGAGAACTAAATTCCTGATATTTTAGTAACTCTTATTTATTTAAGGTAATTTTAAAAAAATTATTCAGTACCTATTTCGCAGCCAGCATTGTTCTCAAGGAGCTTACACTCCAAAGAGGACGTGCATGAGTGAATGAATCAGCAAGTAAGCAAACACTATAAATAAAACAATGTAATATAGTAAGAAATTTCACAGAAAAGATAGAACAGGGCTAATGTAGAAGGGGCTATTTTCAATATGGTGACCAGGGCAAGCCGCTCTGAGATAAAACATTTGGACAGAGATGGAAATGATGTGAAGGAATGAGACATTTAAATATTAAGAAAAAGCATGGCCCTGGCCAATTGGCTCAGTGGTAGAGTGTCGGCCTGGCATGCAGGAGTCCCGGGTTCGATTCCCGGCCAGGGCACACAGGAGAAGCGCCCATCTGCTTCTCCCACCCCTCTCCCTCTCCTTCCTCTCTGTCTCTCTCTTCCCCTCCCGCAGCCAAGGCTCCACTGGAGCAAAGTTGGCCCAGGCACTGAGGATGGCTCTGTGGCCTCTGCCTCAGGTGCTAGAATGGCTCTGGTTGCAACAGAGCGACGCCCCAGATGGGCAGAGCATCGCCCCCTGGTGGGCGGGCCGGGTGGATCCCGGCCGGGCGCATGCGGGAGTCTGTCTGCCTCCCTGATTCCAACTTCAGAAAAACATAAATAAGTAAATAAATAAATAAGAAAAAGCATGGTCTTGGCCAGTTAGCTCAATGGACAGAGCATTGGCCTGGCATGCGGATGTCCCAGGTTCAATCCCCTGTCAGGGCACACAAGAGAAGCATCCATCTGCTTCTCTCCACCTCTCTCAACTCTTCTCGTAGCCAGTGGCTCAGGTGGTCTGAGGGTCCGCCCCAGACAGTGGTTGCTCAGGTGGATCCTGGTTGGGGCACATGCCGGAGTCTGTCTCACTATCTCCCTTCCTTTCACTTAAAAAAGAAAAAAAAAAGGAAAAAAAAAAGAAAAAGCACCTCTCAGACATCCTGAATGAAGGCTTTGACAGGGAATTACACCGTCTATGACCCGTGTGTGTGCAGGAAGGAGGTGACACATATCAAAGCGTTAACTTAGAGAAACTTAAGGAAAGGGCTATTTAGTGATGGAACCCGGGGACTAGAGACCATGGAGAATATTTAACACGTCTAAACTTCACAGGACCCAAAGGACAACAAGGTGCCCCTGGAACTGAGTGAGAGTCGGGGGCTTGGAAGAAGTTTCCTTCAGGACAGTAGTTATAAAGCAACACACCCTGCCGGCACGGGGTTAGGGAAGAAAAGCTGAGGGGCGTCAACGTCCCAGGCTCCCTCCCGGCCAGGCCCCCAATCTCCTGCCTTGGCCTCCTACCTCCAGAAGGCAAAGGAGCCCGGGGGATTAGGTCAGGAAGTGCAGCCAGCAGGGCAGAGCAAAGAGACACCGTTAGCGTGTGAGAGAAAGGGGCTGAGGGAGCAGCATCGGCACAGGGAGTATACAAAGTAAAGGCCAGTAGAGCCGCGATTCCATGAGCAAGGAGCGCCTGCTTGAGAAGCAGTCAAAGTCAAGCTTTCACATCATAATGGGAAGTCACTGTGATAGTTCATTTTTAATGATTAGAATTCTATGATGTCAAGAAAAGACTGAAAACGGACCAGGGTCTAAAAGCAGACTGCCAGCGAAGAGTCTCTGGAAGACTAGAAGGAAGCCAGGGAGGTGGCAGGGGGCAGGTTCCCTTTTGAATTATTCTGACACCCTCTAGCTGGGAAGAGTATCAGCGACACAATCTCATCCGGTATACTCACACCTTAAAAATCCATTTTAAAACTGTTGAACGCGTCCCTACGCTGTCCCAGGCAATGGGGTAGAGTGAGGGCCTCAGAGCAAACTAAGACACATCCCCTTCGGAAAGGAGAGCTCACAGCCCAGCAGAGGAGACAGAACACACGCAGCAGTTAATTATCATACATGACGTATCCAGGCGTCAGTGTAAATCAGGGAAGTCAAGGGCATTCTCTAGCTCCATGTGAAGGGGTGGGAATGCTACTGACTTTTCAGCTGCTTTGAATACTCATCGGGCAGATTAAGAAGGAAGGGGGCGGGACTAGGCTGCGGAGGATGACCTTGAGGACAACGCCGGCCAAGAATGGTGTGTGAGAAGTCAGTCCTGGGGGCCTGAGCAGGAAGAGGGGCGGCGCTCAGGGCCCTCCGCCAAAGGGGGCAAGTGGAAAAGGCGAGGAAGGGCTGAACCAGAGGTGCTTAGCTCTTTCTGCATATTTAGATCCCCGGGTGTTTTAGAAACCCTTGAGCATAAACCCCATCCTGCCCAGACCAGCTCAGCCGTGGGCGCGCACGAGAGGAAGGCGCTGCAGGACTTGAAGAAAAGACAGACGCAAGACGCAACCTACAGAAAAGATGGGTCCCGGGGACTCCCGGCCTCTAGGACTGAGAGCCCAGGTCTCTGCAGGCTCATCGTATTTATTGGTCTCTTTGCTCATTAAGAAATTTAGAGCCCTGGCCGGTTGGCTCAGCGGTAGAGCATCGGCCTAGCGTGCGGAGGACCCGGGTTCGATTCCCGGCCAGGGCACATAGGAGAAGCGCCCATTTGCTTCTCCACCCCTCCGCCGCGCTTTCCTCTCTGTCTCTCTCTTCCCCTCCCGCAGCCGAGGCTCCATTGGAGCAAAGATGGCCCGGGCGCTGGGCATGGCTCTGTGGCCTCTGCCTCAGGCGCTAGAGTGGCTCTGGTCGCAATATGGCGACGCCCAGGATGGGCAGAGCATCGCCCCCTGGTGGGCGTGCCGGGTGGATCCCGGTTGGGCGCATGCGGGAGTCTGTCTGACTGTCTCTCCCTGTTTCCAGCTTCAGAAAAATGCAAAAAAAAAAAAAAAAAAAAGAAATTTAGCAGAGCCTGGGTTCAGGTGCAGAGAAGGGTAATTAACGAACGCCTTTCAGGTAGGTACCTAAGGAAAAGGCCTTCGGGATCAGCTGTTTCCCTTTAAACAATCTCAGCAGTGGTTGCAAGGGCACCGCTCTGCCCCCCGCAGGCCTTGGCGTTCCAAAGTCCACACCAAAGGCTTGTCTCGGGACCACTGTCTAATTCCCAGCTGTTTTCCCACACTATCCTAAACCAATTAAATCAGAATTGCAGGGACAGTGATCTGGAAGCCCCCGTTTTTACAGCGTCCTAGGTGTTGGGGTAGAAAGCCGAGGCTGAGGACTCTTATTTCTAAACCCTGCAGTGCCTGCATTTCTGAATGACAGCCTCGGTTTTATTCGGAAGAGTTGAAAGGCATAGCAGGGTAAATAAAGCGCCAGCAGAGGAGTTAGAAAAGGGAAAGGAAAGCAGGTCTAAGAGAACAGAATACAGTTCAGGTGAGAGCAATGGGAAGGTACCAACAGCCAGACAAATGAGAATGGAGGGAGGTGACCGATTTCAGAGGTAACATCAAGGGGCTGTGGTCAGTTATCAGATACCATCGGGGCAGGAGATCAGGAGATGCAAGAAATGGGTAGGGGACCAGGATGAGGGGTGTCTGGCCTTGGTGGCCAGTGTGTGGGATCTCAGTGACCAGCGGATGCAAGGCAGAGAGAGGAGAGGTGGGAGCAGAGGGTGTGGGCGTGGGCCAAGAGGGGGCAATGCGTTCCGTAATGGGCACAGTGTTTGAGCTTGCTATGGACTTCCACTGGGGAGGCCCAGGAGGGAGTCACTCCTGAGTCTCTAGCTAACAGGAGATGTTGCAATCAAACATACAGATGCAAGAGTCATGAAATTAAAAGTGTTTCTGAATTGTGATTGCAAATAAAATCACCCCTGTATATACTATAAGAAGAGGGAATGAAGAGCCATCTCAAGGGGGCTGGGGGGGGGGGGGTCAATCAGAAGTTAAGAGTAGATGAGAGAAGACTAGAAAGAAGGATGTGTGACTTCAGAGGCATAAAGAAGCCAATCAAAGGCTGTCACAGAAGCTTAATAATGAGAAAATTTAAATGAGTGGCCAACATTTCTTTTATGTACTTAAGAAACAAAGCAAACCATACATTAAGAGTGTAAATAGATGGAGCCAGGAACCAGGCACCTATTTGGAAGCCGGCAGGGGGCACTAGGGTGGGGCGATGTCCATGTCAGTTGTAATCGTCCCCTGCATTACTAGGGACTTAGCTACGGTGCACACAGGATCAACTTCAAGCAAACTAAGGCCAATGATGGAGGATTGCTCATTTTTCTCTCCCTGGTCCCCCAATTGACTCACAATTCCAACATAAAGTGAGTGATTACTACATCTCTATAACTTCAGTTGTTCAGTGGCAGAGTCTAATGCCCAAAAGAATAGATTCAAAGTACCGGTCCCATGAGCAGCTAATATGATGCTCATTCTTTTGTCCTGAGGCACTTCTTTGGGGATCTCAGCAAGGGAATAACGCATTCCTAGTCTTGGGAATCTGAGGAGATGGTCGATAAGACTCACTTGCCTGAAGTGCTGAGTGCCTGTGCATTTTTCAAGTAGAAAAGGGAGTAATTTTCTAATTAAAATTTGAATAAGCAATATGGCCTATATTGCTAAAAACAAGCTGTTCTAAGGCTTCTGGGCAAAGATTTAACTCTTCTTAATTTGAGTTCACTAATAAGTGAAGAGGACAAGTCTCTCATATGAGTCACAAAAGTGATGTTTGTAGAAAAAGTTCTTTTACAATTCTACCATCTTGTACACTTTCAGAAAAATGTTAACACTTAACGGAATGCTATGCAAGTCATATAGTTGATAGTATAAAGAATTTACCTGTCATATATTTTAGCTTCTTAGTATTTTCTTTCCTCAGAAATGTTTATTTTCTTTATTTAAGATTTTATTTATTCACTTTAGAGAGGAAAGAGAGAGAGAGAGAACGCGAGAGGAGCAGGAAGCATCAACTCCCGTTCCGGGCGAGCCCAGGGTTTTGAACTGGTGACCTTAGTGATCTAGGTTGACACTTTATCCACTGTGCCACCAAAGGCCAGGCAGAAATGTTTATGTTCAATCCATTTTGGTCCTCAAGATATTAAGAATTTTAGGGCATGTTTATGGGTTTTGCTTTTGGATAATTAATTATATTTTCTTCTGTGTCCTTGACCTGTTTGTGTATAAGCAATTACTCCTTGTACTTTAAAAGTAGATTTTTTTAAAAATATTGCAAATTTTACATGTACAAAGACTCTTCAGCAATCCATATAAACTGACAAGTTTAGAATATCAAAGTTAAAAATGTAAAAAATAGGCCCTGGCCGGTTGGCTCAGCGGTAGAGCGTCGGCCTGGCATGTGGGGGACCCGGGTTCGATTCCTGGCCAGGGCACATAGGAGAAGCGCCCATTTGCTTCTCCACTCCCCCCCATCTTCCTCTCTGTCTCTCTCTTCCCCTCCCGCAGCCGAGGCTCCATTGGAGCAAAGATGGCCCGGGCGCTGGGGATGGCTCCTTGGCCTCTGCCCCAGGCGCTAGAGTGGCTCTGGTCTTGGCAGAGCGTCGCCCCTGGTGGGCGTGCCGGGTGGATCCCGGTCGGGCGCATGCGGGAGTCTGTCTGACTGTCTCTCCCCGTTTCCAGCTTCAGAAAAAAAAAATAAAAACAAAAAAAAATGTAAAAAATAAAGTGATTATTTACCTGCTGAATCTACTTACAAATAAGAGAATACAAACCCTATACTGTTGTAAAATATATGAGCTGGAAAATGCTTTATGTGTCTTAAATAAAATAGTGCTTCAAGCTCAAGGTATAATTATTTAAAAAATTACTTTTTCCATATTCGGTATTTACAGCAAGATGCACTCTCACTCATTTATATATTGTGTATTTTCTGATTCAAGATATTTAATAATCCTAAAGGAGAACCAAAATAGAATAATAATTACAAAATAAAACAAAAAGAAAATGAGGGAGAGAATTGAGACACTTAACTTCAGCAACCAGACTTTTAAGAAACACAAAAATGCACTGAAAGTCTTCTCTGGTTATTTAAATTAGCTAAGATCGGAGTTGTCTTATGTGTATGTCAAAGAGAAAATATTACTTTTGGGAGTGTACAGTGGTTAAATTGCTAAGATTTATTGTTTAACCTCAAAAAGACTTTCAGTTTCTTTGTATAAGATGTATACATTAAACAGAAGGCATTCCATGCTTCTTAGAAGAACTTGTTCCAAGTCTTAGCGTATAATTAATGGCCTGTCAACATATTTTTTAAATAAAAGTATTCATGCAGAATTTTAAGCAGGTGTTTTCAATACCAGAATAAATATATCTTTGTGAAGATTCCATTTATCTATCATAACCTCTAAGGCACATGAGAAGACTTTGATACGCTGCTGATTTAGAACTGACTTGAAAAATAAAGCTCCCAAATACTACCCTGTCGGCACAAAGTAAATAAATTTGTTACAGTACATTGAGATTGAAATGTACAAATTTATCAGCAATTAAATTAAAGTGAATTTGTTTACAAGTTTCTTTCTTTCTTTCTTTTCTTTTATGACAGAGAAAGAGTCAGAGATAGGGACAGACAGACAGGAAAGGAGAGAGATGAGAAGCATCAATTCTTCATTGCTGCACTTTAGTTGTTCAGTGATTGCTTTCTCATATGTGCCTTGACCTGGGGGCTCCAGTAGAGTGAGTGACACTTTGTTCAAGCCAGTGACCTTGGGCTCAAGCCAGTGACCATGGGGTCATGTCTATCATCCCAGGCTCAAGTAGCAACCCCGCGCTCAAGCTGGTGAGCCCCCAATCAAGCCGCAACCTTGGGGTTTCAACCCTGGGTCCTCTGCGTCTCAGTCCAACGCTCTATCCCCTGCACCACCACCTGGTCAGGATGTTTACAGGTTTCTTATCTCCAGATTATATAGTTATAGAATTTATTTTACAATCAGGCAGTAGATATATAAAAAAACTTGAAATGAAGAGTGTTAGGTCCCAAAGGTGGGACATACAAGCCCTGATGAGATGTATCAGAAATTTATTTACCCATCTGTGAACGGATGGCCTGGTGGGATCAGCCGCGAGAGGGTGAAAAGCCTTATTATCTCATACAGTGTATCAGACTGAGTTTGGCCACATTTCCTGCTGCAGGGGGAAAACTTCTGTTACCTGTGGCAGTTAAACAATGGAGGAGAGAGGGTGCTATTGGCTAAGTAACGGAATGTTCCTATAAGTGATGGAGGACGACTAACTGTCAGGATGTCCGAAGGTCAGGCAGAAGTAAGATTTCAATCAGGATTGCTCTGACGGAGGGTCGCAGGAACTACCCTGATCAGGGGCCCTGGATGCGAATGTAACAAAGAGTTTTGCCTTTTAATTAGACACACTGCAAGCAAAGACTCATTGAAGCAATAATTGAGAACCCTCTTATTTTTGCTCTTCTCTCCAAGGACAACTTTCAGAATGTATTTTTGTAACAATAGAGCAGAAAGTATGTAACTTTGACAAAATATGAAAAAGAAAATTTGTTTTTACCCTGTACCAGCAAGTGAAAGTTCTTCATTCACACTGACAGAACTACAGTATAGAGAGTATAAAAGTAGACAACTAGTCATTGAAATGGATCATTTACCTGCTGATTCTTCTACAAATCACATACAATCTTGAAAGGAAATGAACTTGTTACATGGTGAGCTTCAGGAAGAAGAGGAGAACACCATTGGAGACCGAGGCACCTTCTGCCAGCGGTTACTCCATCTCTCTGAGGAAGCGCAGTGGTTAGTACGGCAGTTAAATACCTGACTTCTAGATTATAAAAGCTAGAATGTTGAGATTAAATGATGAATTACCTTCTGTGAATCATGACATCTGAACCCTTTAAAATGCTAGTACATGTAGAAAGGAAATTCTTATGCAAAAGTCCATGGGTGGGCCCACAAAATTTTGTCAAAATCTGTACATAGGCATTTGAAGGGCTATTGATTCCAATATATGTAGACTGTATCTATGACTATTGTTAACATTAATTAGTACCATTATCAGTTTTGTGCTGGAGCTGACATGTTTTTCATGCTTTTTTTATGTCCACTTAACCTTACAGTATTCTAATATCCCATTCAATATATTAACATTAAGATGCTACTAATGATGGCCCAACCTGTGGTGGCACAGTGGATGAAACATCGATTTGGAACACTGAGGTTGCTGGTTCAAAACCCTGGGCTTGCCTGGTCAAGGCATGTATGGAAGTTAATGCTTCCTGCTTCTCCACCCCCCTCACTCTCTCTCCCCCCTCCATCTCCTCTCTAAAAATGAATAACAATAATAATAAAAATATGTGCTGCCTGACCAGGTGGTGGCACAGTGGATGAAGCATTGGACTGGGACTCAAAGGACCCATGTTTGAAACCCAGAGGTTGCCAGCTTGAGTGTGGGCTCATCCAGCTTGAACACGAGCTCACCAGCTTGAGCACAGGGTCACTAGCTTGAGGGTGGGGTCATAGATGTGACCCCATGGTAGCTGGCTTGAGCCCAAAGGTCGCTGGCTTGAGCCCAAGCTCACTCGCTTGAGCAAGGGGTCACTTGCTCTGCTATAGCTCCCCCCCATCAAGACATATACGAGAAAGCAATCAATGGACAACTAAGGTGCCACAATGAAGAACTAATGCTTCTCATCTCTCTCCCTTCCTGCTGTCTGTCCTATCTGTCCCTCTCTCTGTCTCTCTCTCTCTCTCTCTCTGTCTCTGTCAAAAGAAAAAAAGAGATTCTGCTAATAACAATGCATCTATGTTAACTATTTCCCCTAAGTAAAGGAATAAAAATACTGCATCTATGGTTGCAGAGAATGCTAAGAGAATGTTCACTAACTCCCCAGAAATTAAAGATTCTTTTTTTAGAAATTTATACATAACACATTAACCTATAAGCAAATATCTCACAATAACTAAAAAAAAAAAATTTTGTATTTTAAATAAACTAGTCCATTCACCCAGACACTGAGCCATTTTACTTTGTGGTATTTCAGCATGAACACAAAGCGCAAAAATGTGTCGAGGAAGACAGTGAAAATCAAAAGGGCACAGACTTTTGCAAGTATCAGCAGCTAAAAATAAAATTAAAAACTTTGAAGTCTTAAAAACAAATCTGGAACTAAAAGTCTAGGCAGATTGAACTGCAAAAAAAAAATTATGAAATTTTAGAGAAAAAAGTGACAAACAATAAAGTGAAATCTGTGATAAAGCCAAAAAAAATTGAATGGCAGTCAAAAATAAACTGTAAGAAAAAAACACAAAGCTTATAATAAGGCAGAACTGCAGAAATGCATCCTCTGGAGAAATATAACAGAGCTGCGAACCAGTGAGGGTGCCCAGAAAATTTTATCCTCTGGGTGACTAAAGGCTGTCAATATAAGGATGGGAATTCTGCAGCTGAAAACCTTGCACCTGAAATATATTATAATGTAGTTAAACCAATGTCTATCACATACAGCTATTTTTCAAGAGTTGATAATACAAAGTAGAAATTCAGGATATGACGTTCAAATTTACATTTATCAACCAACCTGTTTTTATGAACTAATTTGTAGCGGATAAAGAGCCACCAGAACATAATAGATGTTCAGGGCTTCCACTTTGCAATAGCTGCACATAAATCTAGATACTTATTCAGGGTATATTCAAAGTCAGCGTCTGGGTAATACTTTAAGAAACAACTAGCAAAGATTTTTTTCTTTTTAAGATTAGACTACAAATGTATTTGATCTTCTGAAATTCAGTTCCTAGTCCGGGTTTTAACTAGATTTTGCCATTAGAAAGCTATATAAAAGCAAAACCACCAGCCAGTTATTTATAGTGGCATTGTTGTCATGGAGCACACGCATTTGTACAAAGTTATTTATATGTAGAGGGGCCTGAAAACATTTAAATTGTCAATTTTTTGCATTTTAACAATGTTTTTAGCAACCTTGATGAATCCATTTCCCAGAAACAAAACTTTTTGTTAATGTGCTGTTAAAAGGCAGCTTATACATTATATAAAATATTGCTGAGCATGTAGACAGATATAAATAATAAAGTTATTTTCACACACAATTGTCCCAAGTTCTTGGATAGTATCAACATTTTATCAAAAAGGGCAAAAATTTTAGGTTTATTTTCTGCGTTCTCAACCACCCCTTGTTGAGCCCGCCCTTTTTCCGTGGGATGTAACATTTATCTCACAGCAAGCGTCTTCGTGAGCTCGGGGTCTCTCCACCTCCCCACTGAGAGAGACTGGAGTCCATGGGATAGCAGATGATGTTTATACTTGCATTGGACCAGTAAATAGGTTTTAAATGAGATATCCTTAGGATAATGTGCCTTTAAACCCTTGGTCCTCAATTTCTGAGTGAGCATAATAGTTCTTGAAAACCCTAGGGACCTTCAAAATCTCCCACCTGTAGTCAGCTCGGTGAGTGGCATTTGCTCTGAAGGAGACCGCTGAGGGTCCCGTGTAAGAGGCTCAGAGTAGTAACAGTGTGTGTGTCCTTCGCCCGGAGTCTTTCCAGCCTTGGTTTTCTGTTACCCGTAGGTCCTCCCTTTTCAGATGCACTGTTGTTGACCCCGGCTCTAGAAACAGACTCTGCAGATGTGAATCTAAACGATGTTATAACTCCATTCTCATTACCTTCAACTGTAAAAGGAGAATCTTCACAGAACGCCCAGGCAGGGGTCGGGTGGCTCCTGTGTAATATTAGAGGTCGGCAGACCACATGGGGGCAGCTACAGGGACGTGGGAATGAACGGTTCCAGGAACCAATGCGAGTCCACTTCCGGTTGGTGCAGGGTTCTCGGGAAAGTAGAAATCAAAGAGAAAGTGAGTTCTGGAGGGGCGTTGGCGGTGTAAGTAGAGACAGGAGGAGATGTGGAAACGGTACCGAGGTGAACTAGACAGGGACTAGATTGGAGTGTATAGAACAGGCCGCCCTCCCGATCCCTGCAAGTTCACCGCTCCAGATTCAACCCGTCACAGATCAAAACATTTGAAAAAAAAGCTTGACGTCGCTGTGACATGTCTGTGCAGTTAGGCTCACAACAGCTGCAGCTGCCATAAACAGTGAGCACATAGTTAGAAGTTTCATAATTTTTTCAGTTGTCATATTTTATAACATTGAGGAAGCCGCATTGTTAACCAGACCACCTGAGGAACAAAAGGCGTCTGTTCAATATCATTTTCTTACTATTCAGACAAGATCTTTGTTGTAGAAAATCTTCACTTTTTTTTGGTTAATTCGGCTTTTCATAACCTGATATTAATGATTCATGGATGCTCATTCAATGCAGGTGTGCATATAAATGGGACTAGGGAGGCGTAGGTCAGGTGTTCACAGCAGCCTTACGTTACCATGTCACTGGACATGTGTCCTAGCTGCCCATGTTGTTACTTTTAAATGCTGTCTTGAGATGAGGTTTTGCTCCCTATTTACCTTCAAAGTTTAAAAATATTTCATTTTTTTCTGATTAAATTTTTCTTGTTGTTACAGAAGAGTTTGGTTTCTCTTCCCTGTTTAGTATAGAGATACAAAAGCCTCTGACTTTAGAGTCTGACAAAATTGAGTTCTACTGTAGTTTCTTCCTATTGCAAGCTGTGAAATCTCCAGAAAGTTAAACCTTTCTAAACATGGAAATAACACTAATTGGAAAAATGAGTGAGATAATTAAAAGAAATCATTTCAGTACAATCTCTGGAATATAGTTTTTATAAATGTTAACTTTCTTCTCATATGATTCAACATCTAATGATCTGTATGGAATTCTGATATGTGAGTTTCTTTCCCCTATACCACACAAAGCTTTTACACCAGCTACGTGTCAAAGTGAGTTTGAAATGTATAGTTCAACTCAATTCTGACACCAGGCAACAAAGATGGATCCCAGGTTATCAGATCCCACAGGTTAAGGGTTGAGTCCTACAAGGTTGACTTCATTTCAAATGCTAATCACAAGTCTAATTGTTACCTGTGTTTCTGAAAGAAAGAAAAAAAGGCTACTAATCAAAAGCTCGCAAGATTTCCATCTTGAGTTTGATTAATTTGCTAAAGTAGCTCACAGAACTCAGGAAACCATTTACTCACTAGATTGTGGGTTTATTGCAAAGGATACAAATCAACAGCAGAGGAAGAAACACAGAGAGAAGGCCCGGGGAAGGGGCACTCAGCTTCCATGCCCCCGAGTGTGCCCTTCTCCCCAGAAGGCAACGTGCTCAGCACCCAGAAGCTCACCAACCCCTCCCTCCTTTTACTTTTTCTTTTTTATGGAAGCTTTATTGCAGAGTTATGATTAATTAAATTACTGGCTCCTGGTGAGCTCTGGGACCTCGAGTCCCTCTTCACACCCCAGAAGTCAGGTGGTGGCACTAAAAGTTTCAACCCTGTTGTTTCTGTTTGTTTTTTAGTTTGTTCTTCTGGAAACCAGCCTCCCACGGTCCTTAGGGGATTTCCAAAAGTCAGCTCATAGAAAAACTCGTGTATGGTTGAAAGGTACTTCTTACGAATAACAAGACACTCATTTCACCTTTATAGCTCTGAGGTGACTTTAGGAACTGCGGACAGGAGACAAAATACTATAACAAAATATATATAAATATTTTCTTAGACACAGAGACTTGCCCAAGAATGATGAGTATTAGGAACTTTAGTCAGCACTTGCTGAGAACAGTAAGTACGAGAATGGGATTTATGCTACTGTGTATGCAAAGTGATGTCTCCTGAGACATTCTCTCTCTCTCTCTCTCTCTCTCTCTCTCTCTCTCTCTCTCCCTATATATATATAGGAGAGTCCAACATTGCTTTCATTGCTCAAGGAGGTCCAACATTTTGTGAGCTGTGAGTCAGGAACTGTGGGACAAGGACTAAAATATTATATATGTTTATTACAAATAACAATATCACAACATCTAAATAGAAGCCAGCTGGCAATCATAAGATATTAATTAGTAGGATGATAAAAGAAAAGATTGTTGACAGACTTTCAACCGTTGAAACTCTGCTTTTATAAGAAGCAAAATTAACTTACATGGTTTTCAAACCCACACAAACTCTAAGGAGACAGAGACAAAATGTTCCCACCAAAATGAAGACAGTGTTCTGTGTATTCATAAAAAAAAAAGAGAGAGAAGAATATGAGAGAAGAATGTTTTATTATCAGGTGCTCCCCTTTTACTGGCAAAAACAGTTGCAGAAATTAAGGGCATACGCAGTAGACTTTCAATGGCTTAAGTGCTTGGGAAATTTTCATAAGGGTGTTTTTTTTCTATAGTAAATCTGAAAACCAATAAAATTGTTTTTATAATTTATTCATTATATTCTTTCCAAGTGGAACTATTCATATTCTAAGTTTTATAGATATGTTTTGCTTTGGCCCTTAATAAAAAAAATCTTACAAACTAAAATAAACTAGGGAAGATTCGCTAATATTTCTAAAAGGTTATTTTTAATTTACAAAAGATTTCATGGGAGACTTTTTAAATTGTATTGAAAGATTTTAAAAAAAGAGTTCATAACTTCTAATAAAATCCCGAACAAAACCCCAGAGGCTGAGCCCTCTGAGTCACAGAGGAAACACTGACATCCCCGAGGTTGGGTGCTCTGAGCCCTCCTGTTGGGTCCGCAACACTTTTTCATAATTCTGATGGCTATTAAGGCGCATAGTTTAAATCAATAAATTTCAGATGTTTTGCTTAAAAAATCCAACTATAAAACAATGTTAGGGCCATCTGTCCTGTCAGGCAATTGACCCAGAAGAAGAGAAAAGTACAATGAAGAGCAGGAATGAATTGTGGTATCTTCTGGGATGCTTCTTCCTAAGGACAAAGCTATAATACTTCATTAGGAGTCAAGTCAAGCATAGTACCCGTCACTGACATCTAACTCCATGCTAAAAAGTCTTCGCTTTGTCCTCTTTAAGAAGATTCTTGAAGTTAACACAGCAGTGTTTATAATTTGGACTTGTTTGTTTCAAGTGGGATATTCAGGGTTACTGGATGAGAATTCTGCTAGGGGTCACTGTTTTCTGTTCTGAGCTGCACTTTAGGTTATAGTTCCTGTCCCTTCTCTCCCCTGAATGGCGTTGATCTGCACCCAGAGCAGTGGGCTGACTTTACTCGACCTTCAACTCTAAGCCTCTTGGGCATCTCTGTCTTTTGCTCAGAGCTGCTGAGCACATGATGCCTGTCACGTGTGACTTTGTTCAGAAACAGTCCTGGCAGGGTGCGTTGGTCTCTGTACAACAGGCTTCTCTGGGCAAAGACATCAAGGGCAAAACCCAACCTTCTGCATAGGGTCTGGATACAGCAAAAGCAGAGCTCCTGAAAATGGATATGTCTTCTTTTGTGAAGGGGCAATACTGATTTCCAAAACTGTGTGCCACCCATGAAGAGAGAAGCTGACTGCCTTGTGGTTCACAGGTCCTCAGCCTACCAAAAGGGACGGGACAAGAATCTGGAATGGTCTATCAGAGGCTACAAAAGGGACAAGCATTTATCAAGCTCAACTCTGTTAACTCAAAACGTGTAGGCAAAGCCCTGGACCAAATGGCATTTTTATGGGTCTTGTTTCTTTGTATATTTGAAAACATCAAATGCTAAGTAAATGTGTTCTTCAGGTTTCTATTGTGAATGATTTGTTGTGACACATACTTTTTGTCTCCAGGGGCTCTGAGAAAGAGTACCAGCTGTGGGTCAGTTGTGGAAAGCATGAAACCCCACGCCCACCCATTGAGAGTCTCAGGAAAAATCAAATTTGAGTTAATTGGGTTCAGAGTTGTGACTCTGAAGTCTCAATTAATAGTTGCTTAGTCCTAAGCTTAAATATCCCTCTCTTCTTTCTTTCTTTCTTTCTTTCTTTCTTTCTTTCTTTCTTTCTTTCTTTCTTTCTTTTCTTTCTTTCTTTCTTCTCTTTTTTTTTGGCAGAGACAGAGTCAGAGAGAGGGACAGATAGGGACAGACAGACAGGAAGGAGAAGAGATGGAAGCATCAAGTCTTTGTTGTGGCACCTTAGTTGTTCATTGATTGCTTTCTCATATGTGCCTTGACCGGGCGGCTATGGCAGAGCGAGTGACCCTTGCTGAAGCCAGTGATGTTGGGTTCAAGGGAGTGACCATGGGTCATGTCTATGATCCCACACTGAAGTCAGCCACCCCACACTCAAGTTGGTGAGCCCACGCACAAGCTAGCAACCTCAGGGTTTCATGCCTGGGTCCTCTACATCCCAGTCCAACGCTCTATCCACTGCACCACTGCCTGGCCAAGCTAAGCTGTAATATTCTTAAAAGTGAAAATCTCATACAACTTTGTCCATAAATTTAAAAAATAATTATTAAATACTGACTCTATCCCAGACACTGATGACATCACTTCATTCAGCAGCTCGTGGTCTAGTTGGCAAAAGAAATGTAAATTGTTTCTCTAATTTTTTTTAAGACTTAAGAAACAGAGCTGTCTTTTAAAAAAGTCTATGTCTGTTTTAAGTTTCAAAGGGGCACAGATTAGAATTTCTTTTCATACTTTGATTTTTCATATACCAGTCTTGAATTTCTCGGTCCCATTTACTAACCAAAAACCCCTGTGAGTTGTGAGAATTTTCTAATTTGTTACCTGCCTCTGAATCCAAGTATGCATACTTATATAACATGTGCTCGGTGCCCAGAACTTTCCTCAGCCTCAGACAAAAACCAGACCATCACATTTAGACGCCGCGGGGTCTTCACGGAGTGAGCCTTCGATACTGTGCTATTTCTCAGGCTGAGTTTTACGGCATTGTTTTGAGGTTATTGACGGATTGCACCTCCTCTAAACATTTACTGGCACAATTTAGCTAGAACCATGACGAGTTTTGCATAACACGTTTGTTCTGCGTGGTTCACAGCCGTGGATTAAAAGAAGGACAGAGCTGGAAGGCACAGCAGACGCCACGGGGCGGTGACGGTGAGTGACAATCATTTCTGCCGGAAGTCGAAGGATATCCTCCTCTCTTCCGCCTGTGTTCTTTTTATCTATCTTTTCAACAATCCCGTGAGGTTGTTAGTTTTTGAACTGGAAAACGTCAACAGCTTCATATTTTCTCCAAAAGGTACATTCGCAGTGTGGGGAAAGAAGGAACCCCCAGCTACGGAGCTGAGGACAGAAGCCCCGCGGCCGCTTTATGACTTCTGTTGGTCCGTTTGTCATCGATGTTAATGTCTTTATAAAGGTCACTTGCGATCAAGTGGAAAACTACCAAGTAAACATTTAAATATATTTATATGAACAAAATGGGTTCATACAGGCAAAATAACAAAGAGGACAGCTTTCAGGCTTAAGACAGCCTCTTGGCCCATGGCTAGGTCTAAAAAAGGTTACTAACCCCGTTGGCACCTACCTGCTCCGAGTGCAGGCTTCAGGAGCACTCCGTTCCCAGCGGAGGTGGCCTCCCGGCTGGCCTGGAGGCGTGCTTGTGCCTGGTCGCTGTCGTGGAAGAGTCAAGGTGGAAGCTGTTGTGAGCCTTGCTCTGAACAGAGCCCTGACATCACATCCGTGGCCAGTGAAAAGGGAGGCCCAGGAGCTCTGGGGTTACACTCGCAGCTGAGTCAGAAAGGGAAGAAAGGGGTGACCCCCATCCTGCTCTGAATGGGTGTCAATTCCAGGTGATTTCGGGGCAGTTTCCCACCGGGCACATACTGTGTTACACTGTCTCTGGGTTTCCAAGAGCAGTCAGTGTCTGCTCTGATTACCGCCTAATAGGACACATCCCTCACACACACACACACACACACACACACACACACACACACACACACACGGGCCAGGGGCAAAGCACACTGCTGCCAGCTCTGAATAGGCCTGGCTCTGAAACCCCCACAAGGCAACTATACATCTGGTGTAAGTGTCATGAAACATTTCACGAAGTCACATGTGAGCGAATTGCAATACTTGACGGAGTACTATTATTTGAAAAATATTAAGGGCTAGGGGTTGATTAATGTATTTACTTTGATCCATATCAGTCTAGTAAGAGAAAGGTAAGCATTTGAAAACATTGAATATCAGGCCCAGGGGGGTAATTTCTACAGATCTACTTGGTGCCAAGGCAAAAACTGGGAGATCTAAAATATTCTCAGATGGAAACAGCAAATGTCAACATTGTCCAATGTAGTGACATATCTGTGCCTTCTGAGCAAAAAGACAAGCTTCAACTTTTTTTTCTCTTTTTTGTAATTATTATTTTTTTGATTGATTGATTTTAGTGAGAGAGGAAGTGGGGGGAGAGAGAGAGAGAGAGACAGGAACATCAAGCTGTTCCTGTGTGTGCCCTGTTCGGGGATCAAACCAGCAACCTCTATATTTCTGGTTGACGTAATCTAACCCACTGAGCTATCCAGCCAGGGTTCTTTAAACCCTTCTGCTTGGGCACCTGACTTATGCAGGGTGTGTCCTGTGCGAGTGTCCATGAGACTCACACTGGAGGTACAGCCTTCTTTACTCAGAAGCCCCAGGAGAACAGCAGGTACAGGGTGGTGCCCTTACATGTGGCATAAGGTAGGTTTGATCACCCATCACCATCAGCCTGAATCTACATCTGCATTCCTCTCTGGGTGAGTCAGAAACATCCCTATAACCTTACAGAAATCCACGGTCTGGCCACTGCTCGCCTGCCTCACAGGCTCGAGGACACCACCTCTCCCTCCTTCCTGGGGGTCTCCAGAGCTGCGAAGCCAGGTCACCTAGAAGAAGTCCAGGCTCCCAACCAGGCACCCACAGGGACACGGTGAGCTCTCTCTCTGCAATGTCCTCTCCTGGCTCGTGGCTCTGTTCCTTAGACAAACTCATGCTACAGAGCCCGTTCTCCATGTGGGAGGTGGGCTGGGGACAGTTCCGGTAAGGCCAGCCCCTACTCAGACCGAGGCGTAAAGGAACCCCGAAGGTCTAAGATCAAGACCCACACTAACACCCTCTTCTCACAGTTTGTATGCTTAGCCCACCACCCATGATTATGTTTGCATGGTAACCAACTCCCACCACATTCTTATAAATCTGTCTTTGAAAGTCAGGGCAGCAGCCAAAATGAGTTGGGAATTTTGAAAAGTCAATAGATTTATACAAAAAAAGAGATAAGTTGTACAATAATACTGTGAAATCACAAGCAGTCAGTGACATTTCCATAAGGAAAACAATAGAGCGGAGAAAGAATTTATCAGTCCACATTGGAACGTGGGAAAATGCTGGATAGCAATATGGTAATGTAGAAATGCCTACACACAAGGCTGTTAAAATTATCTTAGACTCTTGGATACATGGGTCTTTCCTTGTACCCCATTAATGTTCACCTGGCTGATTAAATCACAACGGCTCAGAAATGACTCAGGGTCATCCCTGTATACTGGGACCACACCGATGCACACTGGGTGTGAAGCAGCAGGCTGCTGTTGTCCCCTAAAGGTGAAAACATGGAAGAACCTTCCCAGGGAGCAGAGGGGCCCCTCAGTAGACTGTTGCTTATCTCCCTGCTAGACACAAAGGAGCAAGAGGGTGGCTCTAAATTGGTTAAATTCTGGACATTGCGGGTTTGCCTAAAGTTGACTCATCTTGGTGAGGATTGCAACTTTAGCCTTAGTAGGCTATGTCATATGAACTAGTAGGCTGGACTAAAACCAGAAAAAAACGTATGTCATTAGGGTCACAATAAGTTTGCCGTGAAGCAGTCTATAAGCTGTGTTCCAACAGGGAATATACCCTTGGAGTATTCCCCTTGGGTCATGGTCTGGTATCACCACACTCGGCCTCACTAGTGGGCTCCGCAGCGCAGGGTCCAGGAAACAGAGAGGAGACATGTGCCTTCAGGACAGTCAGTTTGGTCACATCCAGCAAAGACACACTAACCCCCCTACCCCCGGACTCCCAGAGTCAGGCAGAGCTGGAGTGCCTCCTCCCTCCAGATACACTGGGACCACTCGGTAGGCCGAAGCAACAAACCCGTCACAACTGCCGTGGACGGGAAAATCGTACGTGACAAGGTATGCAGTGACTGAGGCTTTGTCAACCTGTCTCACTGCTCTAGCCCCAGTACTCACACCACTGCCTGCCACAAATAAACAAACAGAAAAAGCAGCTCAGTCGGTATTAGAAGGAGTGAACCATCCGTGGACTCTAATGACAATCGCTGTTTAGAGGATTCCCGACCCAGCTACTATTGAGACAAGTCTTAGGCTATATTGTGAGACCAGGGGGAGCAAGGTATGTCTTCCAGCTAACAAGGCCATGTGACAACTTCCCCTCAGTCTTGAACAAATCTTAAGAGGTATATTTTATAGTTAAAAGACCTGTCCATCCACCATCCACAGGGACCTAGTTCCCAGGCATTCTATTTAGGGGCTCACATTGTTTAGCTCTACCCAGAAACTGACCCAGGACGAGCATGCAGGCTGGGTGTACCGAGACAAAGCGCGACTCAAGTGAGCTCCCCGGATGGGCGGGAGCTACCTCAATTCTTATTATCTTATGGGGAAGGATATATCTTTTTCACTAAAAAGGTCGCCAAAAATAATACTTTGGTGCCCAATGGGAATTGGGATATAGTTCCCATACTGGCTGCTTCCAAAGCCACAGAATTAATCTTTTTTTTACAGTGAAATAAAAGGAAGACTGAAGCTATTCTGAGAGTAGTTTTGCCCCAACAAGCGCCTCCAGCTCAAGTCAGAAAACCCAGTTTTCTCTGCGTATGTGTACAAGAGCCCGGGGCTCTGTGTCTTTGTTTCAGAACTTCTCTTGCTGTGAAATAAGAGCAGGCTCTGTGCCTCACCTGCACAAGCACAGTGGAAACGTCCACTTCTCTTCAGTAAACTAACAGGATTTGAACAATTTATCACCAGAACTTGTCAGCCTGTAGCAGCTTCGTAAGGTGTACGCAGAGAGGAAGAGCCAGAAGATAGAAGGGGTTTTCTCTTCGCTCCCACCAGAGCCCGGACTCTGACGTGGCGCTCGAAGGTTGGTTGGAGAGACCCCAGCGCCTGTCCCTGGGTGTGCACGTCAGTGGGGAGCTGGACCTGCCATCTTCAGGGGGTCACTGTTGTAGGTGGAGGCTAAGGAAAGAAGGGGAGATGGAAGCGGAGGTTCTCAACTGAACACTTTCTTTGTAACGTCTTCAATGTAAATTGGCAATAACGGGACTATTGCTTTTTTTCTCTGTGTTAGGTTTTTCTTCAAAGTATCCAGAGAAGTCTATTTTCATGGAACGTCTGTGATAAATGGCTCGGTGTCATTCATGGGAGGACAAGGAGAAAATCCCTGCATCCCAGAGGCAAAAAGGCAGAGATGACTCAACTGAGTCACGCTTTCAAAGACAGCGAAAATGCTGTTAGGCAAACATTTGCTTAAGAGTTTCCAGCTCTGTCCACTCTAAACCACTGCCACCGGTCCATGTGATCTCACCCAGGGAGGCCAGCTTCATCTCCGAGAAACATCTACCACTCCTCCTGAAGTTCTGCTTTTCTCCTACTCTTATTGAAATATAGAAAAGAAAGGCCCTGAGCATGAATAACTCTTAGCACAACTTACTTTCTTTAAAACAAAGAGACTTTTGGCAGGACTTACTTTTCTAAACCGACTCCCTATTCCTGGCCTTGAGGCTGGTCTCCCGGACTGTGGCCTTGCGCTAGCTTTGCAAGGTTGCAGGTGTTCCCAGAATGTTTCTCCCTGAATGAACCCTATAGATAAACATTGTGTGAAAGCTCGTTTCACTGCTTTGTCCTCTTGCTATGCTTCCTCTCCTCCCCGTTCCTCAATCAGTATATAATTTTGCCTTTAAAAGCTAGCCCCAGACTGTGTTTGGCGACGCATTGATTTAAATGACTTAGGTCTCCGTGCTGTCGTGCCCATGGCGTTAATAAAGACTCCTAAATTTGGCTATTTAATTGTGTCTGTGGCAAGATGTCTGTTTCTTGCTGTTCTGATAAAATATTATTAATATAAAATCCCTGACCACCCTATACCTACCTTAAACTTTTGCTTTTAGTTCTAAAAACTGTAACGAGCTTGTCCCTTGTGTAAAGCCAGTAGCCAGGGCCACCATCACAGCCTCCTGGCCCATGCAGGTCCCCATTTAATTTGGACAGATGGTAATGAAACAACAGAGCCAAGAACTGATGGGACATCCTTTATTCCAGCTCGCAACCAGCGGGCAAGAAAATACACACAGTGGGAAAGCACTTCCCTTTCCATTCAGGGCTCCCAAAGCCACTGACTTTCTCCCATTTTCCTAGAACCCAGGGCCCCACCAGCCTCATTCGCCTCTGCTCCCCATCCCCTTCTCTCTGCAGGCCGCCATCTTGCTCCCGACCTCCTCTGGAACCACCTGGCCTCTCTCCCCCGCAACAACATGGTGTCCTCTCCAAAATGGCCTCCTAACTCCTCCTTTTAAAACTTTCTGGTGCGAAACCCCTCCTCCAGCACACATTAGCATAACCAAGCCCCTTCCCAAGCAGGAAGGTAATCAGCCACCCCATGTGGGCAGGGGCCATCTTTAACAATAAAAGTGAGCAAAACCAGAAGGAATACAGATTTTACAAACTCATTTGCCCAACACCCTGACATAAAATAAGTGTAATAAGGCTCGAAATGCTAGCTGTTCCCTTTGTTTTCCCCCAGAATCTGTGCAAGGTTGCCTCCTGGAAATGTTAAGTCTCAAGTCAAGCATAATCTCCACCTTCCATACATACTGACTGCTTGCCACTCGGCCTCCAGCCGGAAATCTTACTTCAAGCAATACCTCCACCTTATCTAAACCAAGATTGTTTACTTTGATATTGCCCTATTTTCCTTTTTAAACCGACTAATATAAGTAGTTTTCCTTAATTGTACCTCATCTGTATTGGAACACACACACAAACAAATACACACAATGAAACAATTATTCAGTAGTTTAAGAAAAGTATTACAGCCGCTCTGGATGGTGCAATTCATTTTTTGTACTGTTTATTAAAACAGATTCATTTGCCCTCTCCTAATTTCCACTCATTATATCAGTGACTACAGTGGTTATCAAATGTATGACTTATGGTGTTCTTAGGTATTTAGTTTTTATATTTAGAAAATTTATTACTCAATAGAAACACCGAGAATGCATATCAATAAAATAGGCAATATGTGATTTAATTAGATACATTTCTAAAATAACTTAAGAACAATCAGACAACAGATGGCGCCTGCTCTGGGGTGCTCAGGTTGAAGAAGCAGCTGCCCGGTTCTGGCCCAAACTCTGACTCTGACAGTCCCCGCCCAGCCCTGGGGGTGCCCAAGCCCACAGTGGGCACAGTTCTGCTGCAGCAGGGCCCCCATCTCTCTAGAACTCTCCGCTCCTGAGGTCACAGAACAGAGCTGAGGCAACAAAGGCACACAGCTCAGGTTCCAAACCCCTTTGGGTGGGACTCTCATTCTGCTCATAGGCAGCTATGGAAAAGAGCCTCAACTCCAGATTTCCTGCGACTCCCTCCCGTTCCCCTCCCCTTTCCCCTCCCCTTTCCCCTCCCCTTTCCCCTCCCCTTTCCCCTTCCCTTTCCCCTCCCCTTTCCCCTCCCCTTTCCCCTCCCCTTTCCCCTCTCCTTTCCCCTCCCCTTTCCCTTTCCCTTTCCCCTCCCCTTTCCCCAGTCCCCTGCTCCTCCACTTCCTCCCTCTTCCCCTGCTCTGTGCAGCACTCCACTTCAGGCCCTGGGCCTCAGTCTGACCCTTCTCCTGCTCGGCCACCCAGCCCAGCCCGGCTGCATGCTCTGGTCTGGGGGCCCAAACCTCTCCTGGCAGCCCGCAAGACCGGCACGCTCCACCAGGCCTCTGGGGACCACAGCTCCCCCTGCCCTGCCAGCCCCCCTTCCCCACCCTCCCTGCACCCTGACCACCAGGCCTGCCACTCTGTCCTGCCTTCTTCCTTTGTCCCGCGCCCCCCTCCTGGCCCTCCTCTGCCTGCCAGGCGCCAGGCCAGAAGGCGGTTCTTCACCCCAGCACCCTCCCCTCCTCCCCAGTTAAAACTTCCCACCATCAACCCTCCCATGGCTCAACCTGCCAAGTGCGCCCCACGCCTGGAGCCCCTGCCAGTGGAGACAGGGCCCTCTCCAAGAGCCATCGGTCAGGGTCAGGCTTCTGCTGGGCACGGGAGGCAGACCGTGGGAAGCAGCAGCGTCAGGTAACCCCGGTGGGCCCTCCAGCAGGCCAGGAAGCCCCCTCAGTCCTCAGCCATGTGGCGGTCTGGCCCCTGCCACCGGGTGGAGGCCCCACCTCGGGGTTGATCCACAGTCCAAACAAAATGTAGCAAGCTCTTCTGTGTCTTCACTGGGGTCCCGCCAGCTGTCCTAGCCGCCATGATGAGAAGGGGCGACTGGGCTTGGTGGACTCAGGGCATTTTCCCTGCGGGTCCATGCCTGTCCATGTGGCGGAGCAGAAGGAGCAGCTGTGCCCTGTGCTGGTCACACCGCACCCCCTCATCCACCCTCCCCGGGGGACAGAGACTAGGGGCCCGTCTGGAAGAGTGAAGACTCCCTGGGGAGGGGTGGCCGTGGGGGGAGGGGGAGCCCTGCTGTCAGGGTTGGGGCAGGGGGCTGGAGCCGGGTGGGACCCTCAGCGGACTGAGCCCTGCTCACTGGGTCCCGGATACTCAGAAGGCAGTTGCTGAGCTTGGCAGGTGTGGCTGGCCATCAGCGTCCAGCCAGGTCCAGAGCCTGTCCCCACTGCGTCCCTGGGGCAGCCTTAGGCTCCCGCGGGGTGCGGGGTGAGTTGCAGCTGGAGGAGAAGGCTGTCTGCAGGGCCCTCTCTGACGCCTCGGGGCCTCCACACCGTCCTTCCCTCTCTTCCCTGCAGGGCCCAGGCCAGCCAGGCCTACTCCTGCTTCCTAGAGCTGGCAGAGGCCAGCAAGGGCCCCACGGGCCAGAAACTCAAGAAGCCACATGGGCAGTCTTCAGTGTGCCCAGACGGGCCAGACACCTCCAGAGGGAAGAGCAGGAAATTGCCTGCCCTTCCCTGGAGGAAGGTGCGTCCAGGGTGCTGACAGAGTGGAGAGGGGACCTTGGACAACTCACACAGCACCCAGGCTCCACGGGGGGCACCCTGGGTGGCTCTCCTGACAATAGCACCCGTGCTCAGTCAGTGTGAGAGTCCCACTCTGTGTTCACCCCGTTTCCACTTCAGTATTGACGCCCACGTTCCTGCGGGGAGGAGTCAGGCCCGAAGACACAGCGCGGGCACCCTCCTCCAGGAAGCACAGCTGGGGGCCGGGGGACCAGATTTCACCCACTGACCTCCTCCAGGTTCCAAGTGCTTACTTACCACCTGACAACACCCTGCCGGGACCCCACCCCTCAGCTCTGCTTCTAAAGCCAAGAGCAGCTTGTCGTCAGGGCCAGTGTGAGGACCTCGGCACAAGACCCTCTTGAGCAGTAGCCCTTCCTCTCTACTGTCTGCTCAGGAGGGACCCCTCCCCAAGTGGAGCCTCTGCCAGGCCCTGGTCCAGGCACAGGGCGGAAGCCAAGAACCTGCTCGGGACGCTCCATCTTCCCCAGGCCCCTCGGCCAGCCCTGGGTCCCCAGGCAGACTGAGGGGAGGACCGGCTCTCCAGGGGGCGGCCCCACCGCTGAGGCCCCGTGCTGTCCGGGTGGGACAGGAAGGACAGGCATTTCCGCCCTGACGCTGCTCAAATGGAGGTCTGCGGGCCAGCCAGGCATTATACCCCTCCTTACCTGACGGCCCAGCCACAAATACTGCGTGTCCTTTTTCTGTTTATACACACGCATACACACACACTCACACGCGTGCATGCACATACACATGCACTCATACACACTCACACCCACACATGCATACACACACGTATACACATACACACACACTCATACACACTCACACCCACACATGCATACACACACGTATACACATCCACGCACACGCACACACACACACACACAGCAGCCCTCCACATAAGGTGTGGTAACCTTTGTGTACATTAGACCACACACTGTTCTGTTCTGTGCCCTTGGCCTTTCCCTACTTCACGGGATCAGTGGACAGTCTGGGCCACAGACACTGTGCTGTGGGATCGAGAAGCCCTCCGTCCCTGGGCTCAGGGACGGTCGAGAGATCGCTAGGAATGCTCTGGGTCCATTTGAAGGCGGCCCAGACTTCTCAGGCCCAGAGAAGCGGACCTCCCGGAGGATGCATGCAGCCTTTTTGGCACAATGTAAGCGACATGCTCCTATGAACATCTCTCTGGTAATCATTTATGTTTTCAAGTAGCCCCATTTCTGAAGACCCGCCCTTCTGTCCATGACCCGGGGGCCCCTAACCCCAGCGCCTCAGACAGCTCTGACATTGCAGAGGTGTCTATCCATCCTGCGATAGAGAGCGGTGACCCAGCACCCTGGGACCACGAGACAGAAGCCCTGTCCGCAGGGCGGCCCCAGCACTCCGCCCTCCGCAAAGGTAAGACCGGGGTCCCCGAGGCTCCGCCCAGGCCCGGAGCTGCAGGCTGAGGAGAGACCGAGGGAGGAGGGGGGGGCGGTCCCTGCTGCTCGCTCTCCTCGGGCTCCACTTTGCCAACTTGTCCTCTTAAGAGGTGCATCCAACCCCGCAGGGCCGTGGGAACCCTGCTGTAGCCAACTTTCCTTCCCAGGTGCTACTTGGGCGATACGTTAAGCAGCTCTTTGGGAAGGCCAGGCCGTCCTCCGGAACCTGGAAGTGGGTGACCGAGACCCATAGTAGATGTGGTTAGAGTCAAGCTTCCCTAACATGATTAGACTTGGAGGCTTTTATTCGGCCCACCGGGAAACACATCCTGCAATTTCGGGAGGTAAGAAAAGGAAGCATGGTCATGAGACATCCTGGAGAGCTAAGCCCGGCCCTCTGGAGAATTCATCCTGTAGAACCCGGGAGTCTCCCTGCCCCACCTCTCATTCCAGTGTCCCAGAACCAGTCACCCGCCCCTCAAGGAGAGAGACCCTGAGGAAACAGGGTATGTCTTCAAAGAATACAGAAGTTGTTCAAATACTGCACAGACCCATGGTGCCCGAGACCAGCGTGTGCAGGCCAGCCTCAACCCAGGTCTGGTCATCTGGCTACCAGAGATAGCCTTGATTGTCCTTCTTATCTGTGTATGATTAGTAAACATTATTAAATGGTTTTTTGGAAAGAAAATTGATTCTGTGTGAAGACCACCCTTCCTGACACCTTCAGCCTGAGCTCTTACACACGAACCTCATGATGATTAGTATGAGAATGGCTGACACGATGTTAAAGGACTCAGACTCCTGGCTCTCCTTGGTGCACTTTCTCTCTTCTGCTTGGTGAGTCTGACAGCACATGAGCTGCCTAGTGCGCAGCTTTGAGGAAATGAGCATGAGCAGCCTTCTAGAGGAGGCCTTTGCCACGATACGTTTTTTCTGAATGAGCAAGGGCAAGACTGTTTCAATGGCTTACATTTATACCCAAAATCCACTAAACAGGTAGTTTCTAACGATAATATATGGTATGTTTATGCCATGTGAAGTCATAAAGCCCAAATTTAAATCGAGGTCATCTATTTTAAGAAAACCAATTAAAAATTTGTTAACACGTGCTTTTTTCTTTTTTTTTTTTTTGGTTTCTTTTTTGTAATTTTCTGAAGCTGGAAACGGGGAGGCAGTCAGACAGACTCCCGCATGCACCCGACCGGGATCCACCCGGCACACCAACCAGGGGGCGAAGCTCTGCCCATCTGGGGCGTCGCTCTGTTGTGACCAGAGCCATTCTAGCGCCTGAGGCAAAGGCCATAGAGCCATCCCCAGCGCCCGGGCCATCTTTGCTCCATTGGAGCCTCAGCTGCGGGAGGGGAAGAGAGAGACAGAGAGGAAGGAGGGAGAGGGGTGGAGAAGCAGATGGGCGCCTCTCCTGTGTGCCCTGGCCGGGAATCGAACCCGGGACTTCCGCACACCAGGCCGACACTCTACCACTGAGCCAACTGGCCAGGGCCAAAACGTGTTTTAATATTAATCATAAACGTGGAGACTAGGGAGACAAAAGGAAGACTAGGGAACAGTTTCTGGCTGAGAAGACCCAGCTCGGTCTAGACCGGGACAGTCACCACGTGGAATCGCGCACAGAAGCCTGAGAGGAATCCTCGTACATACCGACTGCTTGTCACTCGGCCTCCCGCCGGGCCTCTTACCTCAAGCGTTACCTTCACCTTATCTAAACGAAGGTTGTTTACTACGATATTGCCCCATTTTTTTTTAACACTTGTAACTTTCTGAAGTTATCTTGTTTCCATTCTTTGTGCTTGTTTATCTCTTCTTCCCTTCCTTAAAAACCTTTCCCCATTACTGCCCACTGAAAAATCCTAGAAATAATGATTAACCCAATAGCAATGAGCCCCTCTAGGGTCCTGATTGTAGTTCTAAAAATAATTTATTACCCAAAAGAAACAGGGATGGCTGATTTCAGGCCTGGCTCAGAAAATGTGTGATATAAATCTAAAATAGGCCCTGGCCAGTTGGCTCAGTGGTAGTGGGTCAACCCGGCATGTGGATGTCCTGGTTCAATTCCCGGTCAGGGCACACAAAAGAAGCACCCATTTGCTTCCCCTCCCTTCCCCCTTCTCATGGTCTCTCTCTCTCCCCTCCTTTCAGCCATGGTTCATTGGTTCAAGCGCATCCGCCCAGGTGCTGAAGATGACTCTGTGAAGCCTCTGCCTCAGGCATTAAAAATAGCTGGGTTGTGTGCATGGCCCCAGATGGGCAGAGACAGGGTTGCCAAATGGATCCCACTTGGGGTGCATGTAGGAGTATGTCTCTCTATTTTTCCTTCTCTCAATTGGAAAATAAGAAAATAAAATCTAAAATAGCTTTTAATACTATAAATCAAAAAAGCTTCAAAGAGCCTGTGGCGCAGTGGATAGAGTGTCGGACTACGATGCCGAGGACCCAGGTTCGAGACCCCGGGGTCACTAGCTTGAGCGCGGGCTCATCTTGTTTGAGCAAAAGCTCACCAGCTTGGACCCAAGGTCGTTGGCTCGAGCAAGGGGTTACTCGGTCTGCTGAAGGCCCGCGGTCAAGGCACATATGAGAAAGCAATCAATGAACAACTAAGGTGTCACAATGCGCAAGAAAAACTAATGATTGATGCTTCTTATCTCTTCATTCCTGTCTGTCTGTCTCTGTTTATCCCTCTCTCTGACTCTCTCTCTGTCTCTGTAAAAAAAAAAAAAAAAAGCTTCAAAGACTAGTAAGTTCAGGTAAAAAGAAAGGATTCAACCTAAACAAGTCCTTCCAGTGGAAAAAGTAGGCTACATGTAGCACCAGTAAAGCCTAATGGGGATGAACTAAAGCACATCAAATATGCTGAAATCCACGAGGTCACAATAGTGCTTAACAAGAAATGATGAAGAGCCTCTATAGCAGTGGTTCTCAACCTTTCTAATGCCGTGACCCTGCAATACAGTTCCTCATGCTGTGGGGACCCCAAACCAAAAAATAATCTTGGTGGCTACTTCAAAACTGTAATTTTGCTACAGTTATGATTCGGAATGTAAATACCTGATATGCATTATGTATTTTCCGATGGCTTTAGGCGACCCTGCTGGGGTCGCGACCCACAGGTTGAGAACCGCTGCTCTAAAGTATGCTCAGGAAAACTATTAATTTGAACAGTTGTAAAGAAAAAGAATTAAACACCTGTCATTCCTTTCTTACATAATCCACACCTCAGTGTAAGCACAGAGTCCACTGAAGGTAGTTTGTGTTTATAGAAGTAGACTAGCTAATAAAGAAAGGAGTGATGGAATCAGAATATTACTAGTGTGCAACACTCGACTAGTTTATGCATCTGGGAAATGGTTATCCGTGGCTGAATGTGGAGAGACACTTCCATAGTATCTATTCCCTGACGGAAGTGCACAGTGGTGGATAAAATGGCTACTCGACTAGTTTGTGCGTCTGGGAAATGGTTATCCGTGGCTGAATGTGGAGAGACGCTTCTATAGTATCTATTCCCTGACAGAAGTGCACAGTGGTGGAGAAAATGGCTACTCGACTAGTTTGTGCGTCTGGGAAATGGTTATCCGTGGCTGTATGTGGAGAGACACTTCCGTAGTATCTATTCCCTGACAGAAGTGCACAGTAGTGATAAAATGGCTACTCGACTAGTTTGTGCGTCTGGGAAATGGTTATCCGTGGCTGAATGTGGAGAGACACTTCTATAGTATCTATTCCCTGACAGAAGTGCACAGTGATGGATAAAATGGCTACTGGGCTGCCATCCTGAGAACGATGCAGGTGGAAGCAGGAAGCAGGGCTCCAAACAGAACGTTCTCATCCCCCTGTGAGGTTAGAGCTCATTTGCATGTTAGTCTTTCTTCAGGACTTCCTGCCCCCTACCCCTGAAATGCAGCAAGATGTTTGTCTTCACAGCAGAATCTGAGGAGTGTCCTTGGGAGCAGACACTGGGCAGGAACCCGCCCTTCAGGTTAGGAAGGGAGGCAGCCTGTCTTGAAGGGGGCTAAATCACAAATCTTAAATCTTTATTTGGTGTCCTAAGAAAACAGGGGTCAGTGAGAGAAATTTCACAGATAATTCCCAGAGGCGCCAGGACCCAGCTGTTCCTGCGAGATACCTGATCCTGGTTGTCTTGAAGATTTACCAAGGACATCAGGTGGGACCACGCTGATTAGGCCTGTGCTACATCAGAAGAGCTTCCAGGGGAGGTGTTTCTGCAGCTGACCCCCCCCCCCCCACCTCCTAATCAGCAAGTCAGTGACCAAAGCCATAAAACAAGAGATGCTAATCCTCCCCTAGCCCCAATATCTAAGGCCTTCTCCCGCAGCCAGGCAGCCCACAGCTTGGGGGTGGAGGGTAGGGGTGGGGGGCAGGCTGACTCTTTTTTGGTCTCAGCCCGCTTGTACTCAGGCATTTTTTAAATAAATTTTCCTTTTGGAACACACTAGCTTTGTATTCTCGGCTCCACCCATAGTTTCTTGTGAAGTGGAATCACCAAAGACAAGACATGAACCAAAAACTTAGCCTGAATTTGATCAAGCCTGTGTATCTAACCACTGATTTATAAGAAAGAGAAAGAAAAATGTTAAATGATACCACAGGAATGCAGTCAGTAAAATCTGGACGCGGGAAACTTCAACAGGATAAATGACTCTTTCAAGAACAACAGAAACGCTAGAGAAATCTATCAACTGACTGTACTGTGAATTATTTAAGTACTCATTCAAACCAACTTGGAACAAAAGACAATGGGGCAATGTAAACATTGATTAGAAATTTGATAATCAGGAATTATGATGATTTTAGGCTCTGATAATTACACTGAAGGCATTTTAAAATGAGTCCTCATCTATTAAAGGTTCATAAAAACAATGATGGGGTTTTAAGTACTTCTATTTCTAGGTCTAAGGGTCACGTTCTCAGTTCTGAAAAATATTTTAAGCAATACTTTCCTAAGTGAATACTGAATGACCCATTACCATTAATAGATAACATTTTTTATGTGTGTGTAAATTTTTTATGTCTAGTTGTATCATAGAAAAAAAAAAGTTAGATTCCAAGGAAGATTTTGTTTCCAGCTCATCACAGAACAATCATGTTAGAGAGTCTCTACATAATACAGATTTTATAAACTTGAAAAATTGCATAAAAAAAAAACATTATATGTAGAATCCTCTCTGCCTCAAAACTCAGAAATTTCCTTATAATAATGATAATTCAAAGGGCCTGGGAAATGATTTTCCTTCTTCCTCATTCATCTCACCTGTTTCCCATTCTTGTGTAAACTTCCTTTCCTGCATATTTTCTTTGGCCCGATGAGCCCAGTGAAGATATCTTTGGTGGGATCCACAGCAGAATAATACATCTTAGCTAGACAGACAGGGTCTTTGTAAGTGGGTCCCACTTCTTCGGGGACGGTCCACTCATAGGTGAACGTTTCTTTGGGAGCCACCTGGGAGGCTGAAGAAGGAGGCACATCTGGAGAAAGATAACACTGGTGACATTACGTGTACCTGGTACAGTGGCGATGTGAGCCACAGAGCAGATGCGGTGTAGTCTAGGATTACCCACTTCTGAGCACCTTAGGAATTAGAATGGAATCCCACTGGTGCTCCTGTCAGGTCACCGAGGGGTGGGACTTCCTCCAGGAAGCCTCCTCTAAACCTCTGTCTGAGACTGGCTCCTGCTACTGCAGAAAGTTTGTGTCTCCCCTCCCCCAATTTCACACGTTGGAATCCAGATGCCCAATGGGATGGTGTTAGAAGGTGAGTCCTTCAGGAGGTGATTAGCTCATGAGGGTGGAGCCCTCCGGAAGGGGATTAGTGACTTTATAAAAGAGGCCCCACAGAGTTCCTGAGCCCTTTCAGCAGGTGGGCACACAATAAGAAGTCTGAGACCCAGAAGACGGTCTGACTTTGGGCTTCCAGCCTCAGATCTGTGAGAAATAAGGTTCTGTGGTTTTTTCCCCCACCCCCAGCCTGCAGCATTTAGTTGTAGCAGCCTGAATGGTCGAGGACAGGGCGGCTCTTTGCACTCTCAGAGCCGCTAAGAACGGCTCTTGCACCTTTCATGTTGTATTGTGAGTATCCCCTCCCCCCCCCTCACCCCAATACAACTTAACCTTCTTGAAGGCAATCATTGACTGTATACTTCTATCAACTAGAACAACACTTGGATATAGGAGGCAACCAGTGGATATTCCACTGAATAAAACTGAACTGAAAATAATTGTATAACTGAAGGAGAGCTTGTTGACAATCTCATTTAAACCTCCCAATTTTACACTTGGGGGAAACCGAGGCCAGAAAGACTGAGTAACTTGCCCACGGTCACTCTGCGAGCGGTGGCAAAGCCAGCAGCCTGTACCGGTCAGCCTTGACATATAAAAACACCTCAATACATCCATATGGTGGAATACCGTGGATCATTTAAATTATATTTGTAAAATGCTTATAATGCTAAGGAAACAAATTCTGGGCACAAAATTATAATGATAAGTATATTTATACACTATAACTTCAAGCACATATATAATTGTAATTCTCTATAGAACTGTGAATAATACTTTGGGCTATACCTTTTTATATTTTTCAAATATCCTAAAATGAACATCTAATATTCTTATAACTGCAAGCACATTTTTAAAATTTAAAAACCACCTAAATAAGTCCCGGCCAGTTGCCTCAGTGGTAGTGTTGGCCCAGTGTGTGAATGTTCCAGGTTCAATTTCCAGTCAGTGCACACAGGAGAAGCAATCATCTGCTTTTCCATCCCTCCTCCTTCCCCTTCTCTCTCTCTCTTTCCTTCCGGCAGCCATGGCTGATTGATTTGTGTGAGTTGGCCCCAGGTGCTGAGTATGGCCTGTGGAGCCTCCTGCCTCAGATGGGAAAAATAGCTCAGTTGCTGAGCAACGGCCCCAGATAGGCAGAACATCCCACCCCTAGGGGGCTTGCCAGGTGGTTCCCAGATGGGTGCATGCAGGAGTCTGTCTCTCTGCCTCCCTTCCTCTCACTTTAAATAAATAAATAAATACCACCCAAATAGTACTCCAAAAATGTATAATTAATATAATCCAAATAAATTCCTGCTGGCATTGCCTCCAGCCATCCAATGAAGGGAGGAAGAGTTCCATAACCCAGTTGGAAATGCCAGGAGGAGGAGTGTCCTTGCTCCCCACCAGCGTCTGAGCCGTGTGCTCAGAAGGCCTGACACAGGTAGATTTGTCCTTGGTTGCTGTCTCTAAGAGCGGCCCATAGTTCTCAATCCAAACCTCCTGGCGAGATTGTGAAACCACAGCTGGCTTGGGAATCGTCCGATTCAGTCCATAGAGAAACCCAAAGTGGAGCAAGGTTGGCCCATGTGGGGCTGGGCATTCCAACTCCACTGGCTGCTCCTGGGAGAGACTCAGGAGCTTGGGAGAGGTCACTCTATTCAGCTGTCCTACAGACCCAGAGCAGACCCAGAAGTTCCTAAGACTTCTGGCAGTTTACTCTTGATCAATATGCCCAACAACCTTGTGGCATTAGACACCTCAAAAGTTAAAAATTAGAAACTTACCATCCAATGACATCCATTTTCCCTTGGCTAGTATATCAGTCTGGATGTTTCGAGCTTGTCCTTGTGTGGTTAGAACTTTTAGTAGATCACAGGAAAATTCACGGTTGGTCATGTAAAATTTTAATGCACTCAACTCATCCATTGACTTACTGTCTTGATGTTTAAAAGGCACAATCTCTGTAAACACACTTTTCTCCATGACACAATTTAGCCCTTGTTTTCCTTATGGGCTTTAAATATTTTTAGATATCAGGGATGCAAAAAACCCAGCATACATAATGCAAAGTATCTGCTTGAAAGTTGTGTGTTGTTGTCATTATTTAGTTGTGTGAATTCAAGTAACTGTCTAAAATTTTAAGGAATGCCTACAAATTGAAGAACAATTCTTGTTGAAAGACTGCCCTCTTGTGACAATTTAATGTGTAAGACACTTGACTTCATATCTTCTAGAATGTAACTCATAATATAGTATTAAAAAGAAATAAAATATTATAATCTTGCTTAAATGGCAAATTTGGGTTATGAATGGTACTGATTAAATAGATGTTGCAAGGAGCTTAAAGTTTGAATGCATCTTGTCAATCAATGAAATAAATGAATCTATTTCTAACATATATAACCCACTTCTCTGCTTTTAATAAATTAAAATTTTCTATATATTGAGGTGTCAGAGCACGTATCATAAAATTTAATAACTGAAGTTGTCAATTATGTTACAATAAATATGAATGTCACCCTCAGACTAAACAATCATTAAACAATAAACATTACAAATGAAAAAGAGAAATAGTATGTCTCCTGGCTTTAAGAGCTCTTGTTATAATACAGGAGATAGATGATGTATACAATTACAAAAAAATGGGAATGCTGGAGTACAGGTATATATACAGTGTGTCCGTAAAGTCATGGCGCACTTTTGACCGGTCACAGGAAAGCAACAAAAGATGATAGAAATGTGAAATCTGCACCAAATAAAAGGAAAACTCTCCCAGTTTCATACCTATTCAGTGCAGTTCAATGTGGGCTCACGCACAGATGTTTTAGGGCTCCTTAGGTAGCTATCCCGTATAGCCTCTACAGACTCATCACTGACTGATGGCCTACCAGAACGGGGTTTCTCCACCAAACTGCTGGTTTCCTTCAACTGCTTATCCCACCGAGTAATGTTATTTCTATGTGGTGGCGCTTCGTTATAAATGCGCCGATATTCATGTTGCACTTTGGTCACAGATTCGAACTTAGTGGGCCACAGAACACACTGAACTTTCCTCTGTACCATCCACGTCTCGACTGGCATGGCCACGGGCTGCTCCGCTGTATACATGGTGCTACGTCATTATCTGCGCATGCGCACATGCTGCCATACAATCCTACAGAAACTGGGAGGGTTTTCCTTTTATTTGGTGCAGATTTCACATTTCTATCGTCTTTTGTTGCTTTCCTATGACCGGTCAAAAGTGCACCATGACTTTACGGACATGCTGTACTATCTTGAGAAGCATAGAAGAGAACTAGGAAAATTGACTAGATTTTTAGCTTTGCTTCAGAGAACCAGGAAAATTGACTAATATAAGCTAGCACTGGGAACATTATTAAAATTTGAAGAAGGCCCTGGCCGGTTGGCTCAGCGGTAGAGCGTCGGCCTGGAGTACGGGGGACCCGGGTTCGATTCCCGGCCAGGGCACATAGGAGAAGCGCCCATTTGCTTCTCCACCTCCCCCCTTCCTTCCTCTCTGTCTCTCTCTTCCCCTCCCGCAGCCGAGGCTCCATTGGAGCAAAGATGGCCCGAGCGCTGAGGATGGCTCCTTGGCCTCTGCCCCAGGCGCTAGAGTGGCTCTGGTCGCGGCAGAGCGACGCCCCGGAGGGGCAGAGCATCGCTCCCTGGTGGGCAGAGCTTCACCCCTGGTGGGCGTGCCGGGTGGATCCCGGTCGGGCGCATGCGGGAGTCTGTCTGACTGTCTCTCCCCGTTTCCAGCTTCAGAAAAATACAAAAAAATAAAATAAAATAAAAAATTAAATTTGAAGAAGACACACAATTTTAGTATATGCTAAATGCACTCTAGATGCTGGGGATACATTAACAAAATTATTTAGTCCCTACCTTTTTTAAGGGAGAGAAGGGGACTTAGAGAGACAGAGTCCCTCATGTGTCTCAGCTGGGATCCACTCAGAAACCCCATCTGGGGCTGATGCTCTGTCCATCTGGGGCCATGCTTGCAACTGAGCTATTTTTAGCACCTGAGGCAAAGGCTCCATGGACTCATACTCAGCACCTGGGGCCAACACACTCAAATCAATCAAGCCATGGCTGTGGGAAGACAAGAGAGAGAAAGAGAGAGAAAGGGAAGGGGGAAGGGAGAAGAAGCAGATGGTTGCTTCTCCTTTGTGCCCTGACTGGGAATTGAACCCAGGACTTCCATACACCAGGTTGATGCTCTACCACTGAACAAACTGGCCAGGGCACTAGTCTCTATTTTGAATCAAGTAACATGTAACAGAGAAACCATACTGTAAATGATTTCAGTGCAATGTGATTGGGGATATAATATCCTGTGGATTTTCTCTCCTTACTAGTTCCTGACACTGTCCCCTTCTTTTCATGTGATCACTGCTCCATAATACAAATACAGTGACTATAACATGTTTGTGATATCCATCTCCAGGGTCCTCTTTTCACTTTCATTATTCCCTCGGTCTCCTTCCCTAGTTCTAGGAGCGTAAGTGTTCTGACCTCCCTAAATTAGAGGGGCAGAAGGAAAGTTTTTACGGAAAGAAGAAATAGTACCCTGTGATTCCTGCTGGCCTTTGTCTTCTAGAAACTTAAGCCTTTGGGAGAATTTAGAAGGATTATGGAACAGGGATAAAGTAGTGTTTTGCTGAGTGAGAAAGACTATAAATGTGAAAGAAGGAAGATCCCCCCCCCCCCCAGATTAGAATAAATTCACTCTCCGCACCTTCTCGTGGTTGAGCTGAGGAGAAAACAAAGGGGCCGCTCAGGGAGCAGCAGAAACCAGGAGCAGCTTTCTAGAAAAATCTCAGGAGGCATAAAGATCCAGAAAGAAGGTAGCTTCCAGAGTGTCTGGGCGTGAGGGGCCGTGGGCAGACCGGTGGCAGGAAGTTTGCTCTCCAGATTTGATGAGACGGCAGCAGTAAGCCTGTGGGCCTAAATGGGCCGTGCAGGGGTGTGAAAGGAGAGGTCAGCAGCAGATAGTGTAGACAGATGGCTTAGCATTCAATTCCCAACCTTCATGCACCTCCCAAGCTCTAGCTCTGCTTCCCAAGGCTGTGCTCTGCCACCCAGATGCCCCCGCCCAGGTCGAATGCACCTTTCTCCCAGTTTCTGCAAGTGTTGACAGCTGACTGTGCAGTCATGTTCACAGTTGAATGAAATCATCTCATCTAAGTAAGCTTATAAACCCTTCCCAGGGACAGCTATGTCCAAGGACTGACCAATGTGGACATATAATGGCCTGGCTCCTTTGCCCCATTTCTGGACAGTTTGGGACCCATCAGCGTCAAGCGGCAAACAATAAGATAACTAGGTTTATCAAACACAATAATTATCCCTAGTGGCGTGATATTAACATGTTAATTAAATACGGTATTTAATAATTACTTAAAATTAATAGTTTGATTCCAGTGGGATATAAAAGAATCGGTGGTAGCTTTGACTCCAAGGCAGGGAACTCTGGGTAAAATGTCCTTCTAGTGCACTTTGATTCTGCATCATATTGAGAGAGAAACCCTTACGTAAGAACATAGGCCCTGGCTGGTTGGCTCAGTGGATAGAGTGTTGCCCGGGTGTCTGAACGTCCCGGGTTTGATCCTTGGTCAGGACACACATGAGAAGCAGGTCTTTCCTTAATAACCGTCTGGGCAAAGAGATCATTTGAAGGTTTTCTTAAGAAGTTTACTGCAAGGATAGTTTCTGCAGGAGTGGAGTTACTGGGTATTTAGCATCTCAATCAATCTCTTCAAGCCTTCCTCGAGTGTGGTAGGTATTTGCAATTCACAAATGAAAGTGTATGTTTAGAATGTTGATGGATTTTTTAGTACTTTTATATATATATACACACACACACACACACACACACATAATATATATGGAAGAATTGTGTACATTCAGTTCTAAATGAAAACTATTCTTACATACTGCATTTGTAGTATTGACTAACATCACCCAATATTAAAATCTGGTTTTACAGCTTTCTTAGAAAAGAGCTTAAGACATTGGTTGGTTTTAATTTGCTGTGCGGGGAGCTCTCTGATCTCTAACCAGAACCACCTGTAACGCTCTGTTCTCCTGAGCAGTCTGCACGCACTGGTCCCTGCCCACTCCTCTCCAGTAAGTGAAAACTTACTGTTTCATTTATTTAATTTGGCACTGATCATTTAACAAATATTTATGGAGCCCCTGAAAAGGCTTATCATTTACCTAGCCCTGAAAATACAATATGTATAATACAAAATTACCTAGTCTCAGAAAAATCACTCTAGTGATGGGTCCAGGCAAAGAGGCAGAGTTTCAATACCCGGTGCTATGACAGAGAGGAAATGCCATCTCTGGGAAAGGGTAGAGGAGGCCACAGCAAAGGGAGGAGTGGCCCTGGCGGAGATGAAAAGTTAGCCATGTGGTAGAGCATCAGCCCGGCATGTGAATGTCCTGGGTTTGATTCCCACCCGTTCAGAGCACACAGAAGCGCCCATCTGCTTCTCCACCCCTCCCCCTCTCACTTCTCTCTCTCTCTCTCTCTTCCTCTTCTGCAGCCATGGCTCATTTAGAGCGAGTTGGCCCCAGGTGCTGGAGATGGCTCCATGACCTCACCTCAGGCACTAAGAAGAGCTTGGTTGCTGAGCAATGGAGCCATGGCCCCAGATGGGCAGAGCATTGCTCCCTAGGAGGCTTGCAGGGTGGATCCTGGTTGAGGTGTATGTGGGAGTCTGTCTCTCTGCCTCCCTTCCTCTCACTGAATTAAAAAATAAACAAATAAATAAGAAAGAAAAACCCAAGGATGGGCCCAAGTGAGAAGGAAGGTGTGACGGCAAACTATGAGTTAAGAACTGGAAAGGTGGCCTTGGCTGGATGGCTCAGTAGATAGAGTGTCGGCCCAACAAATGGACATCACAGGTTCGATTCCTGGTCAGAGCACACAGGAGAATTAACCATCTGCTTCTCTTCCTTCTCATCTCTCCCTTCTCTCCCTCTTCCCTTCCTGCAGCCAGTGGTTCCCTTGGTTTGTTGGTCTGAGTGTCAGTCCTGACACTGGGGATAGCTGATTGGTCTGAGAGTCAACCTCAAGTGCTAAAAATAGCTTGATTGATTTCAGCATTTTCCCTAGGCAGGGATTGCCAGGTGAATCCCAGACTGGGCACACACGGGAGTCTGTCTCACTCTCTTCCCTCCTCTCACTTAAAAAGATTAAAAAATAATAATAATAACTGGAAGGTGCTGGTGGGGCCAGAGCAGGAAAGGAAGAAGAGTATTCCGGAGGGTCCCGGAGAATCTGGGCAAATGACCCGCTGCTTTGGATCTTCAAACACTTTCTGTAATATTGTGTTACACTTAAAGAACTTGAATCATTACTGCTAGTCTATATGCAAACACATTCTTCCATGTCCCTGTGAGCTTTGATTCAAATCCTAGCCAAGACCCTCATATGCCAGAAATTTGAGCCATACTGCAGAAATCCAAACTCATCAACACCATCTGCATGACCAGCTGTTCCCCTCTTCCCCTGCTTCCTTCTTTTTCATGGACCTCAGGTTCACAAACTAGAAGAAATTATGAATGGAAATGTTGCCTGCGCTTTGAAGTCCTACACTCCCTAACCCCAAATTCATCCGCTTGTTGTTTTCTGAACATGTTTATGCCCCGCGGGAAGCAGGGTGTATTGTCAGAGGCAGAACGCAAGTGCTGGTGACTTTTGTCCGTGCATTTATGCTGCGATCCTGGAAGCAGGAGCCGGAAACCAGCACCGGTGTCAGGAGCTGGGCGGGGACAGTCACACTCAGCAGGCGGCACGGCGGCTGGCAGGTCTCAGCCGTCCATCCCGGGGTCTGAGCCGGGTTCCCCTTCTTCCTCTCCTGCTTTTCCGGAGGACTTGACTTCCTATTGACCTGCCATCCGTTTATGTATTCACAAAATCTTGCATAATGCCTATTACATGATCTACACTTAATCACAACAAAACAAAACATCCTTCAAGTCCTGTCTATTGTCAAAAGGATATTTGGTCTCTTCTCAGTTCAGTCGCTGAAAATGATAAAAGTTCATAATTACGGGGCACGTCTAAGAACTAAATGACATATGGCAGGTCGGCCTTGAACAAGACTGGTAGTTAGAGGGCATCGTGTATTCGCCGTTACTATGAAGACGTCAGACACGGGATTCGTGGGTAAGCCATAAGGGTTATAATGATTCACAATATTTTTATGAATATAACTAATAGTAAGTAGTTTTACATAATTGTGCCCGTGTGTATTGGCCACACACACAATGAAACCATTATCCTGTAGGTTAGAATGATACTGTAGCCTCTCTGAATGGCAGAATTAATTTTTTAGTGTAATTAATTAAAACAGACAAAATCCGTGGGACCTTCCATTTCCACTCATCGTATCAGTGACTACTGTGGGTGGCAAAGGTACGGTTTGCTGCTTTGTTAGTGATTTATGTTTTAAAGATAAAGTTTATTATCCAATGAAAATACAAAAAAGGCATATCAATAAAAAGGTAATATAGAATTCAATTAGAGAAATCCTAAAATTAACTTAAGATAATCAAATTACATTTGTGGGTATTTTTTTTTACTTTTTTTAAATTATCATTGATATTTAATATTATATTTTAGGTGTACAGCATAGTGGTTAGACATTTATATGACTTAAAATGTGATCCCTTAGTATGGTTAGCAGCCACCGGACGCCACATTGTTATTACAGTATCTTGACTCGCTGTGCTGTAATTTACACCCCCTTGATGATTTTGTAACTACAACTTTGCATTTCAGAGACCCTTCACTCCTTTCACCCAGCCCCCAACCCTCTACCATCTGACAACCCTCAGTTTGTTCTCTGTATTTTTTTGTGTGTATTTATTTTGTTTTTAGATTCCACATATAAATACAATCATATGATACTTGTCTTTCTCTGTCTGACTGACTACACTAAGCATAACACCCTCCAGGTCTGTCCAGCTCACACACGGTGGAATTTCTTTCTTTCTTGTGGCCAAGTAACATTCCATCACATACACACACACACACACACACACACACACACACACACACACTTCTTTACATATATCACTTCAATTCATTTGTCTTTTAATTTGACCATTTAATCCATTGACATTTAAAGTAATTATTAGCAGGTATGTAGTTACTGCCATTTTATTGTTTTCTGATTTATTTATTTTTTAGTTTTCCTTATTTCTTTGCTCTCTTCTATGCTAATGACTTTCTACAGTGCTGTGTTTGGATTCCTTTCTCTTTATTTTTTGCAAATCTCTTGTAGAAGTTTGGTTTGTGGTTACCATGTGCTTCACACATAACAAGCTATGTTTACAGTACTCTATTTTAAGTTGGTGGTCCCTTAAGTTCAAACACATTCTAAAATCACTACTATTTTTACTCACCCCTCCACATTTTTTTGTCATATGTCCTTGCTTCTTTTGTGTGCGTGTTTGTGTGCATCCCTTAATTTACTGTTGCAACGAAACATGATCTTTCTACATTTGACTTTTAAACTTACACTAGCTTTTGTGTTGGCTGATTCACTGCTATTATGTGTTGGCTTTTGTCAGTGAAATGTTTTTCTTTTGTGGTATTTTCTTACTCATATTTTTTATTTTATTTTTCTTCTTAAAGAATATCCTTTAACATTTCTTACAATGCTGGTTTGGTGGTGATGAATTCCTTCAGCTTTCTTTCCTGGGAGTTCTTTCATTCTGATTCTACTGACTGCCTTGTTGTGTGGAGTCATCTTTGGTGTTGGTCCTCGCTGTTCATTATGTTTAATATTTCATACCAATTTCTTCTGGACTGCAGAATTTCTCTTGAGAGGGCCCCTGTCAGTTTTAACTAACTGCTCTTCTCTGGCTCCTGTTAAGATTGTCTTTGTATAATATATTTACCCCGAGCATATGTTAGTCACGGTGTGTCCTGCTATGGTCTTGCTGAGGTCATCGTTCCTGGAACTCTCTGCACCTCCCAGATTGTATGTCTATACCCTTCACCAAGTTGGTTTGCAGTTATTCCGTCTTCAAATGGATCTCTTTAGTCTCTTGCTGTCTCTCTTCTCCTTGTGGCACCCCTACTGTACAAAGATTGTTATCCTTGATGTCGTCCTCGCTGTCCCCTAAACTCTCCTCATTTTGTAAAAATAATTTATTTTTGCAGTTCCAATTGGGTGTTTCCCTCTACGTTTTCTTCCAAATGGCTGATTTAATCTTCCGCTTTATTAAGTCACTGTTGGTTCGATCTAACGTATTCTTTATTTCAGTTATTGTACTATTTCTGACTCGTTCTTTGGAATAATTTGTCTCTTTTTCCGTGTTCCCTCTCTCTTGATTGAAGTTTTCTCAGAGATTATCTAGTTCGTTGAGCATCCTTATGACCAGTGTTTCAAATTCTGCACCTCTTTTCCTCCATTTCATCTATTGATAGTTCTCTTATGAGTTTGGAGTTTTGTTCTGTTCTTTGGCCTGGGTCGTGTTTCTTGGTCTCCTCGTTTTGGCCGCCTCTGTGTGTTAGTTTCTCTGTAACCGGTAGCTCTGCTGCCTCTCCCAGTCTTGGCAAAGTGGCTTCATGTAGTTGGTGTCCTGTCTGGCCCTGTGACTCAGTCTCCCTGATTACATGAGCCGGGAGTGTCCCTTTTGGGGGGACGGTTGTGTGAGCTCTCCTGGTGCAGTTGAGCTCCGATTGCTGTTGGCACATTAGCAAGTGGGACTGACCCCCAGGTTGACGGGCTGTGAGGTCTGCTGTGACTGTAACAGACAAGCTATTGTGTGTGAAATGACCTACAGAGTGGGATGTGCTTTAGCCAGTTGCTGATTCCTGCCAAACGCACCTTTTTGGCATGTTATTTATGGAACTTATTGGGGTCCACCCTGCATTGAGACCAATGGCGGTTGGGCAGTTGACCCCATAGACTTCTTTCCATCCCGACATAGCTTCTGTTTAAGGGAATGATCACTACTTAATGAGAACCTACCGTGTGCCAGGTCTGTATACTATTTCTAACGCCCATCACAGCAATGGAAAGTATACGCTATCATTTGCATTTCACAAATAAGGAAGTTGGGGAGGTTGACCCAGGACATGGAACCAGATTCGCCTGCTCCCAAGTCCTTGTTTCTGCACTTCCCCACAATGCCAAGGAGCCCCGCGGAGCGGGCAGGGCCCAGGTGCTGTTAAGGCTAGGCCTAGCCAGGGCCCACTGGGCTCAGGGGCAGGGGACAGCGAAGGAGGCGGTCTGGGCACTCACTCTTGCTGGCCCGGTGAGAGATGGGCACCACCACGTTCTTGCCCCAGTCTGCATCCTGGGGCTCGGCCGGGGGGCAGTGAAGAGGCAGATGCCGGGCTCTGAGGGTGTGCTCACGGACGTCATGCTGCCGGCATTCTCGTTGGTGCCCGTGGTCATCTGGTCCGAGGAGCCATCAGAGATGAAGCACTCGGTGATCTCCAACTTGGCTCGTGGGAGACGGGCTGTGGGCAGGCAGGGTCGTTGTAGCCTGGGGCTGGGTTTGGGACTGGGCCTTTCCCACTCTTTTAATACTAAGATCCCTTAATACTAAGATCTTTTCAACACTAAGTTTTTCCCCACACCCTTGACTATTGCATGATGTAGGATGGTAAACTCTTATGAGAAATCCCATTTATGCCTCATATGTGTGGCTAGGTATCAGAGACTTCCCTATTTGTATATTGGTTTAAAGGCTTTTATTGTCTATGCCAGGGGTCCCCAAACTACGGCATGCGGCCCCCTGAGGCCATTTATCCGGCCCCCGCTGCACTTCCGGAAGGGGCACCTCTTTCATTGGTGGTCAGTGAGATGCATCCTGTGCTCCTGGAGTACTGTATGTGGTGGCGCCGCAAAGCCAAAAGCAGGCCCATAGCTCCCATTGAAATACTGGTCAGTTTGTTGATTTAAATTTACTTGTTCTTTATTTTAAATATTGTATTTGTTCCCATTTTGGTTTTTTTACTTTAAAATTAGATATGTGCAGTGTGCATAGGGATTTGTTCATAGTTTTGTTTTTTTATATAGTCCGGCCCTCCAACAGTCTGAGGGACAGTGAACTGGCCCACTGTGTAAAAATTTTGGGGACCCCTGGTCTATGCTATATAATAAAGCAAAGACCGGGGGCTCTCTCTCTCTCTCTCTCTCTGATCTTGCCATCAGCATTGCAGAGGCCTCCTGATCCCATCCTCTTTTCTCCGTGAGTCTGTTTTCTTAATTCTGCACCATTCTCCCTCAGTACCCAGAATTACCAGCTGCGCTGGTTCACAGCATTGGCGTGCTGCAGCTGCTCCTCCAGCTTGGCGTGCTCATAGGCCCGGGCCAGCTCCTTGTAGGTGGAAGAGGCACTCTCCTTGGACATCGTGCTGTTCCGTCCTTGTCTGAGGTGAGGAAAGGCACAGAGTTAAGAAACAACTGGGTTACAGAGAGAAGGGTGTACATGAGACAAGACTGTGTGAGCTGTCCCCCTCCCCCTGACCCCAGCAGCCATCTGAAAGCCTGGCCATAGATGTACCAGGCTCAGAAGACCCTGCTCCCACACGCCCCTCACTGTGAAGGCAGTGGTGCTGGCAGAAGTGGGATCTTCCGCTACTGAAGGGCAAACACCTTTCATTTCTTAAAAATAAGCAACTACCCAGAACCCTCAGACCTTTCTCCAAGCCATGTCACGTGCACTGTTTTCTCTGACATGTTGGGGGAAAACAACTTACCATCCTTGACCAGGTGAGCTCAGTGAGGTCCAGTGTTTTCTTCACTGACACACAGTGAGTCAGTGACCAGCTGGGAAGGAAACTGACCTGCATCCCAGCCCCATGGGCTTGGGGCGTAGGAGTCAGGAAAGTGGAAGGTGGAGCTGAGGGGAGTGACCAGGACACAGGCAGGGCCCCAGTCTCACCTGTGTCCTGGGAGAGACTTGCGCTGTAGCTGTCACTCTCAGTGACAGTGACACCGTGCTGGGGGCCCGCGGTGCGCCACTCAGAGGTGAGGGTACAGGTGGGCGGGCGTGGAGGCCTGGCCCTGGGTTAGAGTCCACTGGCCTGAGTATCGGTTCCGGGGACTGTGGGCTGACTTCGCAGTCGTCCTGGACACTGGGTCTACACGAAGGAGGCAGGAGCGAGCTCCCTCCAGCTGAGGGCACCTGGGCTTGGGCTGAGAGGGCGGTGGGGAGCAAGGGAGGAGGCAGAAGCAGCCAGGGAACTCCCTTGGGAATGCCGGGCATGTGGCCTTTTCTGACCACACAGCTGGCCCCCAAGGAGAGGAGCGAGAGTGTGTAGGCATGGAGACAGTGGGCGGCATCCTGGTCTTCTCTGCCCACCACAGCCTGGGAAGAATGCCACCTCTACCCCTGCTGCTTCCTGACTGCCTCCATCCTCCACAGGCCTTGACGTATTCTAGGCTTATGTCCGGAGTTACAGTGCTAGAGGCAGAAGGCCTTTGAGGGCAAGGACATCCAACCCTCTCGACATTTGTAGGTGAGAAAGCTGAGGCCCAGAGATATCAAGTTTGTTGTATCCCCATCGCCCCTATCGTTTGATGGGGCTAGGGAGGGTCCCAGTGTCCGTTTTCCTGAGTTACCTCCCTTCGGTATTACATTTAGACTCATACTTGTTCACCCAGTGTTTCCCTTTTTTACAGCGTGGGCAAAGGTCTGGATTCTTAGAAGCCATCCGGGCTTGAAAAAGAGGCAAAAGATGATATTTGGGGGGAGCAAGGCAGTTTCTAGCAAAATGCCCCAAATCCCCGCATTGGAAACAAGATCCACTGGCATAAATATTTCCCTGACTTTCCTCCTTTCGTTTGCTTTGTTGTTTATCAAAATACCCTGGAATTCTTGCCATAACGCCTGTGGCAAAAGCAAGACCTTCTATATATGAAGGCCTAATATCAGTAAATATCCTGATATAAATTTCTTTTTTTACTACTATTCTTTCAATTTCCAGAATCAGCCATGAAACAAATTCTTTTTCTTTTTTTTTTTTACAGGGACAGAGAGAGAGTCAGAGAGAGGGATAGATAGGGACAGACAGACAGGAACAGAGAGAGATGAGAAGCATCAATCATCAGTTTTTTGTTGCGGCACCTTAGTTGTGCATTGATTGCTTTCTCATATGTGCCTTGACTGTGGGCCTTCAGCAGTCAGAGTAACCTCTTGCTCAAGCCAGTGACCTTGGGTCCAAGCTGGTGAGCTTTTTGCTCAAACCAAATGAGCCCACTCAAGCTGGTGACCTCAGGGTTTGAACCTGGGTCCTCTGCATCCCAGTTCGACACTCTATCCACTGCGCCACCGCCTGGTCAGGTGAAACAAATTCTTGATATTGCTCATTAAGACCTTGCCTAATATTGCTGAATTCCTCCATTTCTTCCCCTGCATCTTGAGCCTGATCCCAAGCTTGTTGGAGCCGGGATCTCCAAGGGTCTGAGACAAAGACCTTGGGAGCGGAGGGCGGCGGAGGCGCAGAGTTTAAAATGGCCACAGCCGCGGTGTTCTCATCTCCCGAGTTATCCTCAGACTCCAAGTTCTTCTCATATTTACATTCCTCTGTCTCTACCTCATTCTGATCAAACAACTTATTCTCAAATAAAAACATTAGTACAAAGAGAAAAAGGTCCCTCACTTTTGAGCCTTTCTGTCCCATGGTTATTTACTCCCAAATTACTTTATTATTATGCTCTCCCCCCACACTCTACTTAAAGCTTCACTCTCTAAAAGCTTTATACTTACTTCGTGTGCTCACTTCTGGGGGGTTCCATTACCTCTCCTCTTTCCTTATTCAATGGCCACACGTATGGGCGCCAATTGTTGCGGTCCAGCCACGACGAGTCTATTACGGGGTCTCGAATGGGAAATGGTATGGAATTAAATAAACGATAGACTGAGACTGAAAGATACATACATACAGATGGGTTCGGCAGGATGGCATGGAGAGGAGTCTCTACCATTCCTGAGCCGTAACATGGCTGCTCCCACAGGCGCATCGGTCCTTGTGGGCACGGTGTCTCCGGACATCTTGGGAGTTCACCCCTGCGCACGTTAAACTGGCCAATAAAGTAACATCTTAACTCATGAAAGTCTCCGACGTTTGTTCTCATACCTGGTGGATGCTACACATATCATAAACATGACATCCCCAATGGAAACTAATAAATCTCTAATAACTGATCCTACAGAAATGCAGAACTATGAACTGTCAAAGAATTCAGAATAATCCCCTTTTTCTTTTTCTAGTGAGGGGGAGCAGGGGAGGGGAGGGACAGACAGACAGAAAGGAAGAGAGATGAAAAGCATCAACTAATAGTTGTGGCACATTAGTTGTTCATTGATTGTTTTCTCTCATGTGCCTTAACTGGTGCATGACGGGGGGCTCCAGTTGAGCCATTGACCTCGGGCTCAAGCCAGCAACCTTTGGGCTTCAAGTCAATGATGACCCCACACTCAAGGCAGCGACCCCATGCTCAAGCTGGTGAGCCCACGCTCAAGCCTGAAAAACTTTTAATACACCTATGCTACTCTAAGATGGAGAAAAATATCAAAGGAAGGGTATGGAATGCTAGTATCAAAAGGCTTGAGAGAAATGAGCTTTAAACAAGGACAGATGAGAATTTACTCTAAACCGTTCATACACTAAAACCTCACGAACCAAGACTGTCCACATGACTCACTATTATTACACATGGAGACATCAAACTGGCTGGCGTCAAATAAAGGTAGATGTAAAAAATACATTAATAAAATGGTTGTCATTTCTGACACAGAAATAACTGGGTTTTAACCAGTGTTTTTTTTTTAAATGAAGCTTAACTATGTAACATTTTATTTCAATTCATTCTTATAAGTCTTCCCTATTTACAGATACTTTCACAGAATTGGTAAATAACAGAGCTGAACACTGAACCCAGCCTGACGCCTACATTTGGGATCCAGCATTTTGACATAAATCACTTTAATATGGTATACATTAACATCTTCCTCTTCATCCACACATATCCCAGAACAAAAGCTTCATGAAATATTTACTGTCACTCTATGGGATGTCCTCTGATCTCTCTGTCTCTTCCTAATGTTAATGTCATGCACTAAAAGGATTCCAAAATCCATTAATAACTTCCCATGTCCCCGCATTACACTTACTTCCTGTTTCAAGTTTCTTTTTTCTCTTAATTTTGCTATCCCAGTCCAGTTTTGTTACTCTAAAGCAGAGCTCATCTCCCCAACCCATTAAAAATGGTCCTTAATATGAGTCTATGCTTCAACCTGGACTGGATCAGTTTCTCCACTAGAACTCTTGGGGGCGGTACACCCATCGTGTCACATTGTATCAAACTGCAGATGTTCCCCTCGGAAAACATCAGACCGCCGCTGAAAGACATGCCTTTGTTTTAAGTTTCTGCTGCATCACTGACCAGAAACAGAGCCGGCAACATTTGGAGCAACCAGAGGGCCTGAGTGGCTGCCCACGGTGCTGAGAACTGAGGACGAAGGGCAGTTTTGGAAACTGACTATTGCGGAATGAGGACAGAACATGCATTTGACTCCGTGGCTGCCACCCAAGTTATGCGGGGGTGCTTCTGGGTTCGCCTGGCTCCCCTGCCGCCGGCCGGCCCCGCTCCCTGGGGCAGACGTCTTTCCTCGGGCCGGGTCAACTCAATAAGCCGGGCCGAGCCGCACGCTCCAGGGCAGGGGCGGACGCGCCTGGGTCCCCAGCACGGTCACGTCCCACCTTTGACCGGAGCTTCCAGCGGGGCGGGGGGACGAGAAGGGGACAGGTGGGACAGAAAGGAGGTGACAGCGCTCTTTTTCAAAGAAAACATTAAGAGTCCCCGCCACTAAAGTCGAGAGATGTCGCCTGGGGACTCCGCGACAAGTGCCCGGCCAAGAGACGCCCGCAGACACCTCCCGCGCCCCTGTCACCTCAGCGGGGACGCGGGGAGCCAAACCGATAAACCACCAACTCAGCGGGACGGAGGAGGGGGGCACTCGGCCTCCCCAGGGAAAAGCTCCCTCCCCCCCGCTTGTGATTTAATTTTTTTTATTTTTAAGCCTCTCAGGAAAAGTCTCCTTTCCTGCGCTCTCAGCCCCAGGAGCAGCAGAGCCCTCGGAGCCCCGAGGCAGCGAGGGGGTGTGTTCCGGGCCCCGCGCCGCCCCGCCGCGCCCCGCCGCACTGCCCCGAGGCCTCCGCGGTCCTCACCTGGAAGCCGGACCCCGCAACACAAACGGGCTCGCCGGCGGCGTCGCTGCGGGAGCACCCCCTACCCGGACTCCAGGACCGCACATCCGCCCCGACCCCCACGGGCCCGGACTCGGAGCTGGGACTCCCAGCGGGTAGGTTGGTACCCTTTCCGGAAGTGGTGGCGGGTCTCCGCGGAGCAACGGCCGGCGTCCCTGGCAGCCGGAAAGCGGGGAGACGTGGTGGTGCCGGAGAAGCTGCGCGGAGCCCGGAGCCTTCGCCCAGAGCCTCCCGGGCGGAGCACAGGTGAGGACGTCCCCGGGAAGGAGGGACCGGGGAGGGTGGAGGCACTGAGGTGTGCCCACGGGCAGGGTCGTGGACGAGCGTGGACGGTCACACGCGGGAAGGAGCGAACAACGGCTGACCGGGTGCGTCCATCTGAACCTCTCCGAGGGGCGCTGGACACGGGTGGGCTAGTCCGGTGCTTGTGTGGGGCCCGGCCTTCAGCCGCGCTCTCACCTCTCTGTGGAGGCGCCCCCCCCCCAGCCCGAATCCACGGTGAGCCAGACCCTCTCCTTGCTTTTGGGCAAGGGGGGCAATTAGAACCGGTTTTGTCTTTTTTTTCTTTTTTTTTAACTTTCCTTTCATTGATTAAAACAACAACAAAAACCCTACCTTCTCCTCCTGGACCTACTGCCCTCACTTGGGTTAAAGAGTGCTCTCTGCTGTTTTTCTCCTAACCCAGTCTTCCTCAGTCACCTTCACAGCCCAGTTACCATTGAGGGTGACGCCCCAAACTGTGGCTCCAGCCAGACCTCTTTCCTGAGTTCAGACCTGCTTACTCCTCACCCCAACCTTCCCGGTCCCCTAGGGCTGCTCCTCCCCTCGTGGTTCCTCGCTCAGGGAAGGACTTTGCCCCGCACTTAGCCGAATCTGCCCCTGGAATCCATCTAATACCAAGAGGCAGACGTTTGTTGGGCATTTCATATACGTTATTAAATATAACAGATTTCACAGGAATCGCTGGTGGCAGGTATTAATGGAGGTTCAAAGTGTACTTACGGGTCATTTTCAGCTACCGGCAAGATGCCTGCAGGGGGCTCAGAGTTCCCTTTCTGCTGTCATTAGGGACACCTCAGGAAGAAAGTTGGAAAAGGTCTGAGGTATGGGGGGAAACGGGCTCTGAAGAGCTGATTTCAAATCTTGTTAAGGGATACATATCACTTTGGGCAAATGACCTAACTTTCTGAGCCTGTTTTACCATTTATTTAAAAAGCACTTTTCTGGTGGTAGCTAGAGGGAAAGGAAGGAGTGTGGGGGTAGGTGCAGGTAGGCACAGGGGGAAAGATGGGGACAATAAAGACCGTGCTTGGGGCGATGGACACCCAATGCAGTGTGCAGGTGATGTTCTGTTGAGTTCACACCTGAAACCTGCACCCCAATCGACTCAATTAAAAAAATAAAAATCATTGCCCTGGCTGGTTGGCTCAGTGGTAGAGCGTCGGCCTGGCGTGCAGGAGTCCCAGGTTCGATTCCCGGCCAGGGCACACAGGAGAAGCGCCCATCTGCTTCTCCACCCCTCCCCCTCTCCTTCTTCTCTGTCTCTCTCTTCCCCTCCCGAAGCCGAGGCTCCATCGGAGCAAAGTTGGCCCAGGAGCTGAGGCCTCTGCCTCAGGCGCTAGAATGGTGTTGCAGCAGAGCAACACCCCAGATGGGCGGAGCATCGCTCCCTGGTGGGCATGCCGGGTGGATCCCCGTCGGCGCATGTGGAAGTCTGTCTGACTGCCTCCCCGTTTCCAACTTCAGAAAAATACTAAATACAATAAATAAATAAAAAATAAAAAATAAAATAAAAATCATTTTAGTTTTCAAAGTGTGGTTCTAAGACAGAGGTCCCCAAACTTTTTACACAGGGGGCCAGTTCACTGTCCCTCAGACCGTTGGAGGGCTAGACTATAAAAAAAACTATGAACAAATCCCTATGCACACTGCACATATCTTATTTTAAAGTAAAAAAAAACAAAAGTAGTACTGTACGTGAGCTATGCTGTGCTTTGCGGCGCCGCCACATACAGTACTCCAGGAGCATAGGATGCAGATGCATCCTGTGCTCCTCACTGACCACCAATGAAAGAGGTGCCCCTTCCGGAAGTGCGGCGGGGGCCGGATAAATGGCCTCAGGGGGCCGCATGCGGCCTGCGGGCTGTAGTTTGGGGACCCTTGTTCTAAGAGCACTTATATCTATCTAATACAGAAAAATATTTGTTAAAATTGCAGATTCCTAGGCCCTACTCTCAAAGCAGCCGAACCTGGGACTCAGGAAAATGAATTTTTAACAAGCTCCTCAGGTAATTCTTTATATGCATTACATTTTGAGAACCACTATTTGAGAATGGGCCTGAAAGATAATAGATCCAGTGGTGAGATTCAAATAATTTAACAACTGGTTCCCTGCCCTAAAGATCGTTTTAAGTATAAAAAAACAACATACCAAAAGGTAGTTTATTATTTCATGCATTTAATACCTAAGTAAGAACAATAAAAGAGGTACACAAAACTAAATTATCTGAGTTTTAAAATATTAATGAAAAAATATTAAATAATACCTGACAAAAAACAATAAAACTGTTATTTAAGATATTTCCAGCCTGACCAGGCAGTGGCGCAGTGGATAGAGCGTCGGACTGTGATGTGGAGGTCACAGGTTCGAGACCCCCGAGGTTGCCATCTTGAGTGCGGGCTCATCTGGTTTGAGCAAGGCTCACCAGCTTGAGCCCAAAGTCGCTGGCTGGCTTGAGCAAGGGGTCACTCAGTCTGCTGTAGTCCCCCGGTCAAGGCACATATGAGAAATCAATCAATGAACAACTAAGGAACCGCAATGAAGAATTGATGTTTCTTGTCTCTCTCCCTTCCTGTCTGTCTGTCCCTATCTGTCCCTCTCTCTGACTCTCTGTCTCTGCCATTCTCTCTGTCTCTGCACACACACAAAAAAAAGATATTTCCATGTAGCTTCTTGATTGGCGTCTTCATTTGCAATTGTTTTCGCCTATGGATGGAATGAACATTACTATGGGCGCTTAGAATACAATGTTCCACAGACGAACATACAAAAAGAGTAAGGAAAGTAAATTTGTGATTTCCACACTGGGCAGCTGACCTTAGAGAGAACCTGATGACAAGTGCCATTTTAACAACTAGTTTGCCAAACTCTACAAAAACTTAGGTTTCAGTTCTGCTGAACCGGTGAGAACCAGCTGAATCCCACCAAATAGATCCTTCAGAAATGTCTACTTTCCTCTGGCGAGGAAAAGCAGTAAGAATATGTGAAAACTTGATTTAAAAAATGCATTTAGGCCCTGGCCGGTTGGCTCAGCGGTAGAGTGTCGGCCTGGCGTGCGGAGGACCCGGGTTCGATTCCCGGCCAGGGCACACAGGAGAAGCGCCCATTTGCTTCTCCACCCCTCTGCCATGCCTTCCTCTCTGTCTCTCTCTTCCCCTCCCGCAGCCAAGGCTCCATTGGAGCAAAGATGACCCGGGCACTGGGGATGGCTCTGTGGCCTCTGCCTCAGGCGCTAGAGTGGCTCTGGTCGCAACATGGCGACGCCCAAGATGGGCAGAGCATCGCCCCCTGGTGGGCAGAGCGTTGCCCCATGGTGGGCGTGCTGGGTGGATCCCGGTCGGGCGCATGCGGGAGTCTGTCTGACTGTCTCTCCCTGTTTCCAGCTTCAGAAAAAATGCAAAAAAAAAAAAAAAAGCATTTAAATTGCTTTGACTTCATCAACCAATATTACTAAAATAACCAAAAACTGAAGAAAAAAAAATCAATGCTAACATTAGGGAGCTCATTTAATTAACCACAGTACCTCCATATGATAAAACATATGCTTTCATTAAAACAATATTTTAAACCGTGGAACAGTGGATGGAGCATTGGACTAGGACGCAGAGGACCCAGGTTTGAAACTCCCAGGTTGCCAGCTTGAACGTGGGCTATGAGACAGGACCCCATGGTGACTGGCTTGAAGCCCAAGGTCGCTGGCTTGAGCACAAGGTCACTGGCTTGAGCAAGGGGTCATTCACTCTGCTGTAGTCCCCTCACCCTCGTCAAGTCACATATGAGAAAGCAATCAATGAACAACTAAGGTGCCACAACGTAGAATTGATGCTTTTCATTTCTCTCCCTTCCTGTCTGCCTGTCACTATCTGTCTCTCTCTCTGTCTCTGTCACAAAAAAATAAAATAAAAAATAAAACCTTAACTACATGGAAAAGTGCTCATAATAGCTAGGTGGCAAAAAATATATATATAGAAATGTACATATACTAGAATCTCAATTATGTTATATATATTATATATGTGTGATGTGCATATCTTTTATGTATAAAATGCCAGAAGATCAGATCATTGGCAGTTATTTCTTAACTACAGAATTAAAGAAATTATGTTTTATCTGAATCTTCTAAAATGGGGTTTTATGATCATAAACTTTTTTTTTCAGGCAAAATGACTACATAATTTTCCTTTAAAAAGGGATTATACCTTTCAGTTACATAAATTTGGCAGCAATTCATTCAAATAACCTTCAAAAAAATCTGTTCTAAACAGGACCCAATAAGCCCAAATCTCAAAGAAAAATCTCAGAAGCTATCAATAACTTTCAATGCCAAAGAATTCTGTGGTCTCTGTTTTAAATTACTATTCCTAAGCTCCACTCCTGAGAGTTTTATTTCAAAGGCTTGGGAGTGAGGCCAGGGAATCCATATTTTCAATAGGAACACAGGTTAGTTTGAGAAACCATTGTTCACTGATGGCTTTAAAACACAGAAGAAAAACACCACTGATTTGCTTTGGATGTTCCCACTCTGAATAAAAGATCTTTAAAGAGATAGTTCTAAATCACTTGCATGCATCTCTGGGAAAGCACACAGTAAATAACGCTCAGTTTAATGTAGATACCCAATGGCATATACCACATGGCTAGCATGGGCTTCCTCACCTGTAATGAAAAACAGGGAAAGATAAACTATTTCAAACGACATATAAAATATAATAACAGAGCTGGTTATACCCCCCCACCAAGATCATGTAGTCAAACAGTTGAGTACTTCTCTTCAACAGATAATTTTGATCTGATCAAAGCATAGATCATGAAAGTTTTTGCAATGTCATGGGGTTTAAAGGCCAACTCTGCTCAAGAAGACAAAATTCCAGAAAGATAAATTATGGTCCAGTACAGCGTTATCTCCTCCCCTCCACATTCCAGCACTCCTGCCCAGCCCGGGGGGGGGGGGGGGGCTAAATAGCCCTCCATCGAGCCCAGTTCCTCAATCTGGACCCTAAATCCTATTGATCTCTACTCAAGATTCCTTGACTTTCTTGCATTTTAAATATATTTTCTTTTCTTTAAATATTGAGAAATTTAAAAATTCTATAACAAAAAGCTCTCCTCAACCCTCAAATTACAATCTTCCTTTCTCCTTTTCATCATCAAAGGCTCCCTGTGCCCTGGCCGCCTCCTGCGTCCTCATCCCTCACCCACTCTTGAACACTTCAACCCAGCAAGCCCACCCGGTTGATACCTGCTGTCCCAAGGCTACCAACCCAAAGGCCTTTTCTCAATCCCAGTCCTCCTGAACTTTCCCTCCTTCAAACCTCCGTTTAGCCCTTGTCTAATGATAGACCAAACAAACATTAACAGACAGCCATGGACAGACAGTGGATGGACGCAAAGCCTGACCAAGGGCAGGTGTCTCCCAAGTACTTCATTTTTTAAATTTTATTTTTCAATTACACTTGAAATTCAATTTTATATTATAGCAGTTTCAGTTGTACAATGTAGTAGTTAGACATTTATATAACTTACAAGTGATTCCTCTCCACACATATTTATTACAATGTTGTGGACTACATTCCCTATGCTGTTCATTACATCCTCGTGACTATTTTCTAAATGCTAATTTGTATGAAGCACTTTAAAATCCAGGTGGCTCTCACAACTCCGCCCCTGCCGCCCCGGGGCTGGCTGGCATCAACTGTCCCTGTGCTGGTAGAAAAACCCTGGGGAAAAAGGCTCCAGTGGAGAAAGGGCGTTTTCCACGTTTATGCTTCGCTGGGAGAGAGGAGCTGGGGACCACCCTCGTGGATGGGGAGGGGACGGGGCCCTGTTCCTTTTTCTACTCGGCAGAAAATCGGGAAATGCAGACACACCAGAGAGACCGCATGCAGACACACCAGAAAGACCGCATGCACACAGGAGGGAGCAGGTGACCACATGGCACCAGGGGCCACCTGAAGTCAGGGAAGAGGCTCCGCAGCGCCCAAGCCTACTGACACCTTGGTCTTGCTCATCTCGCCTCCAGAACACGAGACAAGAAATGTTTTGTTGTTTAGGCTCCTGTGTATTGTATTTGGTTAAGGCAGCCCCAGAAATTCCTCCTAAAAAAGGTGAAATTCAAAAGCGCAGAGCCGGACGAGCCGGACTCAGTTGGCAAACTGGTTTAGAAACATACATTTTAGAAAAGGTGTGTGTGTGGGGGGGAGGGGGATTTGGCGGCTGGAGGCAGAAATAAAGGGCTTGGAATCATTCAGACATCAGTGAGAGAGGCGGAAGCCAGGGCCACCGGGAATAAACAAGTAAATAGAAAAATGGCAAGGACATTTAGATGATTCCTTTGAATGTAACAATATTTGTAAATATAGCTACTCACATGTATGGAACTGTAGGAAGCACATATTACAGGGGTTAAAAACAGGGATACATCCTTATCCAATCATCTGTTGAAGGGCTTTTTGGTTGTTCCCATGTCTTAGCCACCGTGAACAATGCTGTGATGAACATGGGGCTGCATGTGTCTTTACGTATCAGTATTTTTTTAGTTTTGGGGGTATATTCCCAGTAGAGGGATTGCTGGGTCATATGGTAGTTCTATTCTTAATTTTTTGAGGACCCATTATACTTTCTATTATAGTGGTTGTACTAATTTACTTTACCACCAACAGTGAATGAGGGTCCCTTTTTCTCCACAGCCTCTCCAACATTTGTTATTACCTGTCTTGTTGATAATAGCTAATCTTGGTTACCTGGGGAAGGGGAGGGGAGAGAGAGGAGGTGGGGGGAGGGGAGGGCATTAAGAAAACCAAATAAAAGGTGACAGAGGACAATTTAACTTTGGGTGATGGATATACAACATAATCAAATGTCAAAATGATCTGGAGATGTTTTCTCTGAATCTATGTATACTCTAATTGATCAATGTCACCCCATTAAAATTAATTGTCTAAATAAAATTTTTTAAAAAACAGGGACACAAGAGCAAGACTTTTTAGATTCATTTCTGGTTTTGTGCATGATTTGGCATAAGTCAGTGAGCGTTTCTGTCTCTCAGTTTCTTAATCAGTGAAGATAACAAGGCCAACCTCATAGGGTTTTTGGAATGATTAAGTATGTATATTTTATTGCTTCACTTGAAGTGATAAAATATTCCAATTTTTGTGAACAGTGTAAATAAAAATACAGTGATTTATGAGTTCGCTATTATGGTTTTCATCATCATTATTATTATAGGCAAACATTAGTCAAAATATTGAATCAATCTACATAAAAATTCTTAGGTGACTGAAACGTTGTAGGTAAATTTAGTCAGTCATGATAACAGCATTAGTAGAAGTAGACCCAAGACTTGACCTCAAGTATTATGGACTGTTAGCTTATTGTGCTCTGTAGGAAAATATCTTTATTTACAAAGCATTACAAAAATGCTACATAGATCACTAAACAGAAGGTGTATTTATTTTTATAAGATTTATATTAATGCCAGTAACTTCTCCAAGAGATGAATTTACAATGCAAAACATTCATTTATTTTACCAGTGTGGTCTGAGAAGTAGAGAATGTTGACACAGTATATTGAAGAAACAATTTTTTTCTTTTTTCCTCAAAGATATATTATCTATTAATGATAAGTAATTAAAGGAAACATTCAATGGTAAACTGTTGGTTGAAGAAATCAGAAAGAAACAGCTTACAGAATACATTCAGAATGCTTTGCCATATGCACTTTTAAATTTTCTGTATTTTTTTTATTCTTAAAATTTTATTTAGGAAGTAGAAATATCTGAATCTTTTCTTTTGAACAACGCATTTTAAAAGAAATACATTCCCATGAACAATTTCTTTAAGTCACAAACAAGATGTTACAATTGATGGAAGACGGCATGTTATATTTCCCCTCGTGTGCAGGTGCATGGTTTCAGAAACATTCCCTCGCTTTCTTTAAGGACAAAATCATACATGCACACTGGTGGTCTGTGAGAGAAAGAGGGGAAAATAACTATTAGTAAAACAACATAGTTTCTGTTCTTGTCGTAAATATTAGAATAGTTGGGGCCCTGGCCGGTTGGCTCAGTGGTAGAGCATCGGCCTGGCATGCAGAAGTCCCGGGTTCGATTCCCGGCCAGGGCACACAGGAGAAGCACCCATTTGCTTCTCCACCCCTCCCCCTCTCCTTCATCTCTGTCTCTCTCTTCCCCTCCCGCAGCCAAGGCTCCATTGGAGCAAAGATGGCCCGGGCGCTGGGGATGGCTCCTTGGCCTCTGCCCCAGGCGCTAGAGTGGCTCTGGATGCAACAGAGCGACACCCCAGAGGGGCAGAGCGTTGCCCCCTGGTGGGCGTGCCGGGTGGATCCCGGTTGGGCGCATGCAGGAGTCTGTCTGACTGTCTCTCCCGGTTTCTAGCTTCAGAAAAATACAAAAAATAAATAAATAAATAAATAAATAAAAATTAAAAAAAAAGAATAGTTGGTGCCTATAAATAACTAGTTCTCTAAATGCAGTAGTTGGAACAAACCTATATGACGGTTTCCACTCGCTCATGGCGCTGCACTGGAATGAAGTAAACACAATGTTTACGAGAAAAAACAACTGTTGGGCGGATAAAATGTATTATGCTCACTTTGTTAAAGATGACACAAGGAGGCCGTCGCCCAGGTGATATTAATGTGTGTTGGGGGCAGGCAGGATCTTTGTAGCCTGGGGCTTGGTTTTGGGATTAAGCCTTTCCCACCCTTTTTGATGTGGGGTGGTACAATCCAATCATGCCTCAGAAAGTGACTTTGTATTAGAGACTTCCCTATTTTGTATATTGGATTAAGGGTTTGGATTTCTACACTATAAAATGGGGACAGAGCGAGAGCTGGCGCTCTTGGTTCCTGAGATTATCATTAGAAGAGAGAGCAGAGGAGAGCAGAGAAAGGCCATGTGGAGGAGGCCAGGAGAAGCAGCCAAGATGGTGGAGTGCTGAGTGAGATGCCAGTTTGTGTAGAGTTTGTATTTGGGATAAGGAAGGAGATGGGGAACAGAGGTGAATAAGTCTGGTGAGCTAGAAACCTTTGATTCTAGGAAACTCGGATAAGTCAGTGGCTTTGTGAGCACTGAATGTGACTGGGTTTTGGAGCCCAGTGTGTGTTTTTACTTGCCCGCCGGGTGCAAGCTAGAATTAAAGACTATGGCCCATCAGTTTTTGGCTCCGCTGTTTCTTTACCGACTGTCCGAATCCAATGCGAACCTGCATAGGCCAGAAGGCTGCTGCGATAGTGGCCCTGGCCATGACTTCTGGCTTTACAACAACAAAAACTTTGAGCTTCGACTTCTTTGCTGCTTCACTGGAATAGTGACAGTGCACGGGAGATATTGTTGGGTACTGAAATGCCTGAGACCTGCACTTAACGCAGAGAGAGGCTAAGCTACCTCTTCCACCGTTGGTAGTGACCACGGAAGAGCTGGGCTGAACTGCATGAACAAATGTTGCCAAAATGACTTAATCAATTCTCTTCGCCACCTTCTAAAATGAAAATAATTATGCGTAGAGTACAGCAACATCTTAAAAGTAGTCAAAGTAAAAAAAAACAAAAAAAAAACCCCAAAACTGTTAAACTAGAATTCATAACCAGATAATTTATCTTTTCGCACGAAGGCATCAGAAAGCTTTTTCAGACACTGGTGTCTGAGAAAATTCACAACCAGCAGACCCACACTACAAAAACTTTTTAAAGGAACTCCTTTAGTCAAAAGATAAATTATACTACAGGAAAATATGCATCTACATACGGTATAGAAGTTCACCAGAAATGGTAACTAAGTGGATAAATACATGAATTTTCCTAATTTTTTATAATCTAATAGCTGGACCCTTTAAAAAATAATACATTGTATTGTGGCATTTTAAGTATATATGCAATTAAAATGTACACCAACAACAAAATAAAAGCTAGAATGGAAGAAATGGAATTGTATTACTATAGAGATTTTATGTTATATGTTAAGTGGAAAAATTCACTTGAAGATACACTGTGATAAATTAAAGATTATTATATAAATCCCAAAGAAACTGCTAAAATAATTTTTAAAAAGTTATAATTAGCCCACAAAAGAGATTAAATGGAAGCATAATACTACCTAATTTATACAAAACAAAGCAGACAATGAGAAAAATAGAAACAAAGAACAGATGGAACAAATCTAAAACAAAAGAGCAAGACGGTAAATTTAAACCCAACCATATTCATGATCCCATTAAATTAAAAGATGTAAGTACTCTAATAAATGGCAGAAGTCATCAACATGCAAATTAAAAACACAAGGAGATACCTCAGTATACTTTTTAGAATACTGAAAATAAAAACAAAACAGCAGAACTGGTGAAGGTGAGGCTTTGGTGCAGGAGCACAGTGCATTTCTGACAAGTGCCAGAGACTGCAAACTGTCCCACATCTCAAAACAACAGTCTGTCAGTTTTTATAAAGTTAAACATACACTTACGATATGACCCAGCAATTTTATTGATAAGTATTTATCAAAGAGATATAACACTTTTGTTCACATAAAAATCTGCATGCAAAGGCCCTGACCGGTTGGCTCAGTGGTAGCATATAGGCCCGGCACGTGGAAGTCCCAGGTTCGATTCCCAGCCAGGACACACAGGAGAAGCACCCATCTGCTTCTCCACCCCTCCCCCTCTCCTTTCTCTCTCTTTCTTCCCCTCCTGAAGCCAAGGCTCCATGGGAGCAAAGTTGGCTCGGGCACTAAGGATGGCTCCATGGCCTCCATCTCAGGCACTAGAATGGCTCCGGCCACAAAGGAGCAACACCCCTGATGGGCAGAGCATCACCCCCTCGTGGGCATGCTGCGTGGATCCTGGTCAGGCGCATGCAGGAGTCTGTCTCTCTGCCTCTCTGCTTCTCACTTCAGAAAAATACAAAAAAAAAAAAAAATCTGCATGCAAATATTTATGTTGGCTCTTGTCAGACACAGATAGCAAAAACTGTGAACAAACCATATGTGCTCCAAATGGTGAATTAATAAACGAATCCAGTATAACCATACATAGAATCCTATTCATCTGTAACATTTCATTGATATAAGGGACAACATGGATACATTTCCAATGTATGAAGCTAAGTGAGAAAAGCCCTACTGAAAAGGCTGCATACTGTATGATTCCATTGATACGATGTTTGGGAAAAGGCACGTGTGCCAGGTAGTGAGAGTGAGGAATGAGGTTGAACACAGAGGAGCAGCACAAAGCAGTTTCTGTGATCAATGGGAATGTTCTGAATCTTGATTGTGGGGGTGATTACACGGCTCCGTGAATTTATCAAAACTCATTGAACTGTGTGCCTAAAAGAGTATGTGTTACTGTTAAGTTTTTAAAGGCAGTTTTACTCCAACTTTTCTTAGGCAGTTAATACCAGGACACTTCTACGGAGAATGTCCCTCTCAGTCCCTAGATTTAAAGGCCCTGCTCTTCTGGAAAAATCTAGAAGAGAGTTATGTCATAGTCTCTGTCACAGTTTGTTACGGAGATAATTACTGCCTGAGTGATTACACAGTTGAATCTGGAGCATAAGGCCTCACATTTTTATAACTCACGTCCCCAACAATTTGGCAGTGCTAATTCTCATTAGTTACACATTATCTGTATGGACAGATCTAAATAGGAAAATCGACTAATTGGTTATGACAATTATCTGGGTAATTAAACTTAAAACATGCATTTTTATCCAAACAGCTGTTAGCATCTCCAGCCAGTAGAAAAGTTAAGAGTATTGCTTAACACCCACAATGTATTTTCATTTTTTCCCGAGTACAAAATAACTGTACCTACATTTTATATATTTAGTAAATTTTTATAGTCTATCCACTGTTTAGATTTCTCATAAAAATTAAAATGAAATGCATGCTTACTTTTTGTTCAGTAACATATCTCTATGACTGCACCCTATTTCTTACTTAACTAAGGAAAAAGTTGTATATGATGTCTCTCTGTTTACAATTTAAATGACAGTGGTCACATATGCCTGCTTTTCCTCTTCCCTTATAAGAAATCACCTAAAACAGAGATGCACAGAGAAACACTGGCTGTCTGAGGCTCACGCACATTTTGCATCAAGGCGTGAACATCGTGTGGTGAGGTGGAAGATGTGAAAATGTTCTTTCTCCCTGATATTTCTTCTGTGGATACAAAGCAAGGACTCCGTTCAAAGTTCTGTTAATTGTCTATGCATGGCCAGTGTGTATAAGCAAATACTGGGAAATATGAAGTATCCAACAATAAAGGAAAAACTAAGTTGAATACTCCACAAAAGATGATAGCCACTACCTTATGGTTAGACAGAGAAATTTGCTTGTAAGCAGATCCATGATGTCTCAAAGCTTCAAGTACATGATGACCATACTGTCATCTCTGTGAACAGTAATCCTTGAAGCTATTGCAGTGAATAAGCCGCACGAGGCTTCAAAGATTTAAACAGTAAGAAAGGTACCTAGCCCTGCCTTTGCCCACATACACATAGGGTGGATTATCCGTGGTTCATTTTGCCGTTCACGTGCACAGAACTAAACTTATCTCTCATTTTAAGCTTCTAGCTAAATTTCATCAGTGGCTGTATTTTATATACTCATGACATACCTAATACAGTGGTACCTTGAGATACGAACAGACCAACATACGAATTTTTTAAGATACGAGCTGCAACTGGGTCTGTATTTTTGTTCGAGATCCAAGCAATATTCCGAGATACAAGTCGTGCTTTGGGAAGCTGCCGCTAGTTGGTGCGTTGGTGCACGGGTCTAGTATTAGCAGTTTGATATACGAGTTGACTGATTTATGAGCTCAGTTACAGAATTAATTAAATTTGTATCTCAAGGTACCACTGTATTTACATTTTTTAAATTTCTAGGCTACATGGTTTGTCTGCAGTTTTTTCAAACTGTCAAAAATCTTTAAAAACGTTTTCAATATATTTATTTTTTCAACAATCTATATATAAGTGAACACATGTTATTCAAACCTTTAGTTCTTCAAACATGACCCCGTAACCACTTCCCCTAATATACTTTGTCAAGGAATCATGTTGCTAATATTCTTAACTAAAAATATCCATATATTTTTATATTTTTGTATTTCAATCAAAGAAAAAGGACAGTAAAATTATCCCAAGATTTTTGTATTATGACATCTTATTGACTTTTGAATGACTATTCTTATACAAAGTTACAAAATAACTTACACTTCTACAAATTTTCCCATCTCTTCTATTAATATAAATGTCATCTAAATTAATATTATTTTTATAATTTTTATTCTCCAAAATTCTTATTTCTAAGTTCAACATTCATCAAAAGGCAATGAGGAAATCAAATATATTAATAGAGAAACAAAGAGAAATAAAGATGAAGTGTTGCAATCAACTAAAGATGGAGATTTCTAGCAATCCACAAACACATCAGTACTGGAGCTTAGTTGATGCTCACAGTCCTGTGGGAACAACTCACATATTCAAACTGACAGATTAACTCATTAAGGATCTCTTAGTGGCTCTTAGTGCTTTCGCAGGGGTGCTTTGTGGACATGGATTCAGCCATGGTGAACATATACATCAGTACCATGAGGACAAAGATAGTGGGAAAACCTCTTTGGTTGTGAAGATATGAAACCAAGAAAAATATATTAAATAAGCTTAGAAAAATACAGATAAAGTCTACTGTCTTTTAAAAATAGTACCCATGCAGTAATAATGGAGTCACAATTTTTGGAACGGAGATCTCTGTGATGTTACTGACAAACCAAGACCGGTAACTGTTAGTAGGGTGAGATTCTCTTCATGGTGTTATTGTGTACGTGCTAGATAGAGTCTCACCCTTGTCAGTGTATTCTTGAGGTTGAATCTCCAGTGATCTGTAGAATCTTAGATACAGCAGATGAAAATGGATATTTTTCTCTTCTCAGATAAAAAGTAATAAAGTTACATAATAGAAGAGATCATTGAAAATTATGATGATTTGTAGCTTATATAACCATATGTCTCGTTATAGAGTTTTCAGCCATTGGACTTCATTTAAAAGACTGCATAAAAGGACCCTAAACTACTCTGTCACTATGTATGTATATATAAGAAATTATTGATAAACTTCTAAGACAGACATTTGTCTTACCTTTTTCATTTTTGTTGTGTCTCATGATATAACTGCATGTGTGTTCCTTGCTTGGGTAATGTGATTTCAAATGAGTATCATCCCAGTTAAAAACAAAATGCATTTTCTACCTTTTAGATATTCTAATGAAATATAATTTGAAATATACAATAAACAGATACTTGAGTACATGAATACTGAAACCATTTTTAGCAAATCAATATTCTCCAGTTTAAGGCCCTGGCCAGTTGGCTCAGTGGTAGAGCGTCGGCCTGGCGTGCGGAAATCCCAGGTTCGATTCCCGGCCAGGGCACACAGGAGAGACGCCCATCTGCTTCTCCACCCCTCCCCCTCTCCTTCCTCTCTGTCTCTCTCTTCCCTTCCCGCAGCCGATGCTCCATTGGAGCAAAAGATGGCCCGGGTGCTGGGGATGGCTCCTTCGCCTCTGCCCCAGGTGCTAGAGTGGCTCTGGTCGCGACAGAGCGACGCCCAGGAGGGGCAGAGCATCCTGGTGGGCAGAGCGTCGCCCCCTGGTGGGTGTGCCGGGTGGATCCCGGTCGGGTGCATGCGGGAGTCTGTCTGACTGCCTCCCCGTTTCCAGCTTCAGAAAAAAAAAAAAATTCTCCAGTTTAAAAGATTATACATAAATCAAAACTTAATTCTCTTACCTTTCTGGATACGTAAGTGATTTTAACATGAGACGCTGGATACTATACTGGCACGTAGAACATTGTTGACTGGAGCTCTGACGATAACCCAAACAAATGCTTGAAATGTTTACAACATCATTTAAAAACTGAGCAAGGATCTTGACTTCTTGAAGTTTATAAAATGACTTATTCTGTCTAAACAGAAAATTTGACATACTCAGCATATTAGTAATTTGAAATAGAATTGAACTCTAAAGTCAATATAATATTAATAAATGAGAATAGAGACCAATGTCATAGAAAAAGGCCAAACAATAAATGTTAAAGTATTTATTAAAATAATTTAAAGAGTGGTTTAAAACAAAATGAAGTACTATTTGTATCTCCGTACACAATATTATGGGAATACTTTTTGGGAAAGATGTCGGACATCTTATCTTTCTATGTATTTAGACTGTTCATTTAGCTAAAATTAGAGAAATCATTTATGCTTTTTTTAAACCCTTGACAAATATTACAGTTCCTTGAATAAACTGAGTACTCAAATAATAACCCTTTGTTAGTCTGTGTCAATTTATAAGATATTTATGAGTTAAGGAATTATTATAGAGGACTGAGATTCAAAGGAAAAAATAAATTTAGTGTTTGTAAGTACAGTGACCTGAGCATTGACAATGTACCCAGAACTGCAATACAGCTTTACACGTTTGATCTCATTTAATGACCTCCACAACTCCTTTTATCAGGTACTATTAGTATTACCATCTTACAGATGAGAAGACTGAGTATCAGAGCATATAAGTGCCTCTCTAAGCCAGTGAATGCAAAGCTAGAATGCAAACACAGCCATGTCCACTCTCTTTACTTCCACTCAATTCATCATACCTGCATACCAGGAACAGAGGCCCTGGAGTCTGTGAACATGGGTCTGCTGACTCCAAAGGGACTTCCAAGGAAAAGAGGAGAATGAAGAGGAGGAGGAGGAGGTAATGAAAGGAAGAAGAGGTGAGGAGAGGCGAGGAAAAAGGAGATAGAGACTTTTTAAAAACTATGCTGCAATAATTTCCTTTTTTACTTTATTGATTGATTTTTAGATAGGGGAGAGAGAGAGAAAGAGTGGGGAGAAGTGGGAAGCACCAACTCATAGTAGTTGCTTCCTGTATTTTGCGTTGACTGTGCAAGCCCAGGGTTTTGAACCGGCGACCTCAGCGTTTCAGGTCAACACTTTATCCACTGCACCAGCACAGGTCTGGCAATAATTTCCTCCTTTGAGGCCAGGGCTGGCTTACACAGAAGTGATAATCACACATAGAACAGCCGAAGTGCAACCTGTGGACACTCAGCACTAGTGCCATTTTATGCTTACCCTTGCTCTCTTTTCCTTTGGAATCTCCACAGCAGGTAGACTCTCCGATGGTCACCATCACTCCCTTCAAAGTTCACCTCTGTGCCCTCCCGGCTGAGTTACTATCTCCTCTTTCACAATGTATGTCATTGGTTATGTCTCTAAATATTATCCAAGAGCATATCTAGATTTCTAAGTCAACATATACAGAAGGGAATGTGTTGTCTTCCTCGAGAAATTCCCATCCACTCCCATGGTGTCAAATACCTTTGCTTGGGACCACCAAATCTCTGCCTGCAGCTGAGTCCTGTCTGCTGAATGCAGACACATAATCTACTGTTATTCATCATGTCTTCTTGGGTATCTCAAGGGTGCCTAAAACTCAGCAGGTTCCATCTAAATAACACCTTCCCCAACACCTACCTCTCTCTCCCTTCCTCTCTCTCTCTCTCACACACACACACATACTCTCTCTCTCTCTCTCTCTCTCTCTCTCACACACACACACACACACACACACAATCCTAAAATTTACAAGTTTCCTTACCATTTTAAATTGTACCCCTGTCTATTGCCTAAACCAGACAACTAGGATTCACACTTGTTATCATCCTCTCTTTCAATCCCCACATCAATCTAGCATAAATTCCTACTGACTTTACTTATAAAATGTAAGAATCTGCTTAGAAGTCATCCTCATTTCTCCATCTCCACTGCAAACACAGTCTCGGGACTGCCTCTTGCTCACGCTCTTGTAAGAGTCCTTGTCTCTCCTGCTTCCAATCCACTGTGGTCGAAGTGTCTCTCCATCATAAAAAAGCCAATCCTGCCCCAACTGGACCATCTCAGGTGAAACCCATCAGTGGTTTTCACTTTCCCAGTAAATAAAATATGATCCTGGGACATGTCTTACAAGTTCTCGTTCTTAAAAACTCTAGGTGCTCTCTGAGTCTCTCAGATCTCTCTTGCTCTCCCTGCCTCTGTTTTCAGACACAATGCACTTCCTTCTGCTCCTGAAACGGGCCACGTACCTCTCTGCTTCAGGATCTTTGTCTGTGTTGGCCTCTCACCTGGGAGCCAGAAAAGCAGGCTAAACTCCAGCTCATCAAAATGTAGGTCTCAATCAACAGGTATGAAACCTCTTTAAAGAGACCTTTAGTGGCCCCACTCACTAATTCTCATCCCCCATTTCACGTTTCCTTATACACTACAATGTGCCTCAAGACATTCTGCATGGACAGGTTTTACAATTTTTTTTAGAATTATTTAATTACCTTTATATCTTTACAGCTTAATGAAGGTAGGACCATGCCTGCCTTTCTTATCACCGCATCCTCCATACTTAGCACACACAGTGCCTGGTTCCATGCAGATGGTCATTAAAAATTGTTTCAATAAAGAAATAATAAACATCCTTTTATTTGTATTATATATCTGTAAAGTCATTCTGCTGCACTAGAAAAATTAAGTAAAGACAAAAATCTAATTTGTGCAAAATCATATCCCTAATTTTTGGTGGAGTTCCTGACCTACAGAAGATCTCAGTGACATTTATTGAATAATTAAACTGACTTATTTCCATACATGTCCTGTCTCACTGAATGGCATCATAATATAGTCATAAAGATGAAAACTTTAGGTTACTCTAGATTGGTTTAGTTCCTTCAATTTCTCATGTTTAATCAAAAAACAGGTCTATTCTAAATCCAAAAAACAAACAAATTTCACTTATTTGGATTATGTCCTCATCATCTTTCATATCAGTGATTACAATTGTCACCTTTCTGGTCTTGTTCCACTCTAATCTCCCATCATGCATCTATCTGGGAAACTGTTCTAACCTGAATATCTACTATGGATAGCCCCTGTTTAAAATCCTATATTGGTATATTGTATTTTGGTATCATATTTTAATGTATGTGATTTTAATGACAGAAAAAAATTGATCACACTACAGCATTTATAAAAATCAGGATGCAGAATACATTTTAATCAAAATCCTAATTTTGCTAAATAAAAATGTAGACTGTGGGTGCACAGGGGCATGCACAAAATATAGAAGGAGAAGGGAGGAATGCTTGTAAACCAAGTAGCAATGAGAATATCACTAGATGATGCAACTACAGGTGATTCTCATTTTCTTCTGTACAATATCACACATTTTTAATACAAGCAAATATTCCTACTATAACTTTGAAAAGAAAAATAAAGATCATTTAGAAGTCTCTGGTTTCCTTGGCATCTAACTTGAAATCCCAAAGCATGACTATATTTATTAGCAAAGAATTATTAACAAATAGAATAAATTCATTGGCCTAGTGTAGATGGACAGATTACGGGTGTTTCATATTTCATGTTCCTTTATTTAAAGATGAACTAATTCAAGTATTTGAATAACACACATCAGTATTTCCTGGTCTTCTACGTAAGAACACAATGTTTGCAAAGAAAATCAAGGCTCACAATTTCTTTGCCTTCTGGACGAGTTTGAAACGACTGTCCTACAACTGCAGTCTGTGCTAGAATTGAAATCAGGCACATTCCTGGCTCCATGCCTTTGAAAGTACCTTGGGTAGAAAATTTACACTATTTGGATTATCTTCCAAAGTGGTTGATCTAAAAAAAAATCAGTTTATGAATAAAAATAATACTAAATTATACTTACTGATAGAGCTTTGAGTCTTCAATTCCTCCAAGTTGGTTTAATAATTTAAGTGTAATATAGCCATCCTTCATAGTGTTATCCAAAACAATTATACTGAGAACAAAATAATAAGCTACAAAACAAAAATATAGACTTTAATTCACTTAAAAAATCTACGTATAAGTGGATCCATGCTATTCAAACCTTTACTTCTTTAAACATGACCTCATAACCACTTCCCCTAATATATTGTCCCTTTCTCTGTCACAAAGGAAGAAAGGAAGGAAAGAAAAAAAAGGAGGGAGGGAGGGAAGGAGAGAGGGAGGGAGGGAGGGAGGGAGGGAGGGAGGGAGGGAGGGAAGAAGGAAGGAAGGAAGGAAGGAAGGAAGGAAGGAAGGAAGGAAGGAAGGAAGGAAGGAAGGAAGGAAGGAAGGAAGGAAGGAAGGAAAGGGAGGAAGGAACGGGAGGGAGAGATGGAGGGAAAGGAAAGGGGAAGGAAGGAAGGAAGGAAGGGAGGGAAGGAGGGAGGGAGGGAGGGAGGGAGGAAGGAAAGGGAGGAAGGGATGGAGGGAAAGGAAAGGGGAAGGAAGGAAGGAAGGAAGGAAGGAAGGAAGGAAGGAAGGAAGGAAGGAAGGAAAGGGAGGAAGGAACGGGAGGGAGAGATGGAGGGAAAGGAAAGGGGAAGGAAGGAAGAAAGGAAGGAAGGGAGGGAAGGAGGGAGGGAGGGAGGGAGGAAGGAAGGAAAAGGAGGAAGAGAGGAAGGAAAGGAGAAAGGGAGGAAGGGAGGAAGAAAAGGAGGAAAGAAGGAAGGGAGGGAGGAAGGAAGGAAAGAAAGGGAGGAAGGAAGGGGAAGAAGGGAGGAATGGAGGGAAAGGAAAGGGGAAGGAAGGAAGGAAGGAAGGAAGAGGAGGAGGATGAGAGGAAGGGAGGAGGGAGGACGAAAAGGAGGAAGGAAGGAAGGAAGGAAGGAAGGAAGGAAGGGAAGGAAGGAAAAGAAGGGAAGGGAAGGGAGGAAGGAAGAAAGGAAGGAAGGAAGGAAGGAAGGAAGGAAGGAAGGAAGGAAGGAAGGAAGGAGGGAGGGAGGGAGGGAGGGAGGGAAGGAAGGAAGGAAGGAAGGAAAAGCAAATTGAGAGATATTCCAGAGAACAAATTCAATACAAAAGATTCAGTCTCATTTCTTTATATTAACAATGTACATGAAGATACCAAGAAATTTAAATATCAGCTACCATCACTCAAAAAATAAAATACCTAGGTATACACGTAACAAAAGATGCACAGTTTCTGTATGCTGAAAATTACAAAATGCTGATGAAAGAAATCAAAGTTTCAAAGCAAATGAAGAGATACATGTTCATGAATCAGAAGACTCAACATGGTAAAGATGTCAGTTTTCTCCAAAGTGATCTGTAGGTTTAATGTAATCCTCACCAAAATTCCAGCAAAGTTTTTGTATATATAGACAAACATTTTTAAAATATATATTGAAAGGCACCTACCTTAGAATACCTAAAATAATAATGACAAGGACAAGTGAGAAGAAATTATTAATCTCCCAGATAATAAATCTTATGGCATAGCTCTAGTAATACTGAGTGATCTTACACAAAAGGTAAATGTATAGATCAATGAAACGGAATGGAAAGTATAAAATAGACCCCAAATAAATAGACCTAAACAAATACACTTAATTTATATTTGATAAAGTTGCAAAAACATTTCACTAAAGTAAGAATAGCCTTTTCACAAATGTTACTGGAAAAATGGACATCCAGAGCAAAAAACAAAAACAAAAACATGAACTTCCACCTAAACCTCATGAATTATACAAAAGCTAAACTAAAATGGATTACACACTTAAATGTAACATATTTAAAAAAAAAAAAACTTTTAGAAAAAGTTGTAGAAGAAAATCTTCAGGACCTACAGCTCAACAGAGTTCTGAGACACCAAAAACACGTTCCACTAAAGAAAAAAATGGTAAATTACCTCATCAAGTGTAAATACTTTTGACCCTTTGAAAGCCCTTATGAAAAAGATACAGATAGTCAAGTCTTTTTCTGTTAGAGATGGAAAAAATATTTGTAAACCAAATAGCCCAAAAAAGCTACTATCAAAAATATTGAAGGCCCTGGCCAGTTGGCCCAGTAATAGAGTGTCAGACCAGCCTGTGGAAGTTCCAGGTTTGATTACTGGCCAGGGCACACAAGAGAAGCGCTCATCTGCTTCTCCACCCTTCCCCCTCTCCTTTCTCTCTATCTCTTTCTTCCCCTCCCGCAGCCAAGGTTCCATTGGAGCAAAGTTGACCTGGGCACGGAGGATGGCTCCATGGCCTCTGCCTCGGGTGCTAGAATGGCTCGGATTGCAGCGGAGCAACGCACCAGATGGGCATAACATTGCCCCCTGGTGGGCATGCCAGGTGGATCTGGGTCAGGCAAGTGTGGGAGACTGTCTCTCTGCCTCCCCCTAACCCCCCTTCTCACTTAAGAAAAATACAAAAAATATATATATTTATTAATATAAGTATATATATTTATAGAAATATTTATATATTTATAGAAATATTTCTATAAATATATATATTTATATTTATATAGTGAGAGAGAGAGAGCCTGACCAGGCAGTGGTGCAGTTGATAGAGCATTCGACTGGGATGCCAAAGATGCAGGTTTAAAACCCTGAGGTTGCTAGTTTGAGCACAGGCTTATCCAGTTTGAGTGCGGGGTCGCTAGCTTGAGCGTGGGATCATAGGCCTGACTCCATGGTAACTGGCTTGAGCGCAAAAGTCACTGTCTTGAACCTCAAGGTCACTGGCTTGAACCCAAAGTTGCTGGCTTGAGCAAGGGATCGCTTGCCCTGCTGTAGCACCCCAGTCAAAGCACATGTGAGAAAGCAATCAGTGAACAACTGAGGTGCCGCAATGAAGAACTGATGCTTCTCATCTCTCTCCCTTCCTGTCTGTCTGTCTGTCTGTCTCTCTCTCTCTCTGTCTCTGTCACAAAAAAGTGTGTGTGTGTGTGTGTGTGTGTGTGTGTGTGTATGGAAAGAGAAAGAGAGAGAGAGAACCCTCAAAACTCAACAGTTTAAAAAAATCCAATTAAAAAAATCCACAAAAGACACATTGCATCAATGAAGAATATATAGAAAAGATATTCAATATCATAAGTTATCAGGGCAACAAAACTTTAAAAACTGCAATATGGTATCACCATTTGTTTATCAGAATAAATAAAACTTTATTTAGTTTTTAATTTTTATATGTTTATTTTATTGATTTTAGAAAGAGGAAAAAAGAGAGAGAGAGAGAGAGACAGGAAAATCGATCTGTTCCCGTACGTGCCCTGCCTGGGGATCGAATGGCCAGCCTCTGGGCCTTGGCACGATGCTCTAACCAAGTCAGCTACCCAGGCAGGGCAGAACAAATACAACTTCTAAAATAATGACAACAGCAAACACTAGTAAGAAATCAGAGATAAGAGATCATCCATATTTTGCTGACAGGAATGTAAAATGGTAGATACTCTGAAAAAGACATTGTCAATTTCTTATAAGGCTACATCAACAATTAGCTTCTGGCCCAGAAATTACATTCCTGGGCTTATACAATAAACAAAAACTTAAATTCACACAAATATTCAAAGCAGCTATATTCATAATAGCCAAAAAATAATAACATCTTAAAGTTCTTCAACAGATGAATTAAACGAACTGTAGTACGGACATAGTCTGGAATACTACTAAGCAATAAAGAGGGATGAATTATTGATAGATGTTATATAATAATGTGGCTGAACGTCCAGAGAATTATGCTTAGGAGGAAAAAAGACCAGTTAAAAGGTCATATACTAAATTATTCCCCTTAGGTTACATATTCAAAATAAAAGGTCAGGAATTTATTAATGGATAAGAGGGGTCAGAAACAGCAGGATGGAAGGAAGGTGGTATATGTGGTCATAAAAGTACACCCAAGGGGTACTTGGGGTGACAAAGATGTTTAACAACTTCACTGAGGCTACAGATACATGGTCCTGTATGTGTGATTAAATTGTGCAGAGCTAAACACACACATACACATACATGCACATATGAATAAGATGTATGCATTGTATCACTGTCAATATTGTGGTAGTGAGATTATATATATTTCATAATGTTGTGAAAGTTAATTATTGAGGAAAACTGGATAAAGTGGACACAGAGCCTCTCTGTATTACTTTTTATATATGTATGTAAATCTAAATTTAAATTTAACTCAATAAAAATTTAATTTTATAAATGGACAGGCCCAGTTCTGGATAGTAGAAAACATCACTAATGTTTAAAGAATTATAATGTCTCATAATTGATGGCACTTGTGACTGCAAAATATTAGCAACTGACCTAAACATATTTGTAAATATGAGAACCTATTTTAAATATTGATCCCTCATTAACCAAGGTCAATGATAGTGACTGAAAAATTTGTTCCCAAGTCTCCATAGAGTAGAATGTACTTTCATTTATAAAGCACTTAGGACTTTTTATGTCTAAAGAGAATAATTTTGCTTTCTTAACTAGCCCCTCATATATCTACAGTAATTATTTAATACATTTCTAAAAGATTCTCTCTTATTCTTCAAATGTTTTCCTCTTGTTTAACCCTGAATATGTTGGAAAAATTATCATTTATTTGCACACTTTTTTGCATTTATATATTCTCAGTTCTTAAAAGTATGGTAAAAGTATAGATAGATGTCTTAAACTCTATAACCTGTTATATACTGACATGACTCTAAGGGTGAGAAGGATAGTCATGTAACTTTTGGGGAAAAAATAATATTGTTTATTGGAAAAAGACTACCAAAAGCATATGTTTATTTTACTTAAAAAATCCAATCCTTACTTAAATTTGTACAACTAGTTCTAACAAATTTTAAAGTTTCTTGAAAGTACATGATAAAATTTGAGTAGGTAGAAAGAACATTTTGGATAAAATACAAATTAGTACATAAAATTAGTCATTTGTTTATTTGATAAAAATGATAACTTACTACAGAATGGATTTATGCCACTGGTATCCAAAAACACAGTGGTCGTAAGAGATCTTTTTCTTCTTTCTTTCAAAACATCTTTCCAAAGCTCAGCTTGATAACCTGAGATTTGAGAAATAGAACATTAAAAACTAACTACCATCAAATAGCATGCAAAAACTTCAAGTTCCTAAAGGGACTAAAGCATCAATGTATAATAATAATATTATTGTTCTATTTACTTATTATATGATATAAAATTATTATTCATGGATTTTTACACCTTAAAATTTTCAAATAATTTCACATTTTTTAATTACAATAATAATTCTTAAAGATTTAAAAATAAATCAACATCCTGCAAATTTTATCAGACCTTAGCATACTCCATATGGCTACAGTCCATTTGTAGACATTTTTACCATTGCATTACAAATACAGAATTTTACTGGTAACTCTTTTTAGTAAATGCAGCAAAATAAATTGATGTGATAAACTTGAACTCTAAATTTAGTTCAGTGAGTACAGCACCCAATACTTCTATATATACATTCATATAAATATGGTATGCATATGTAGACATTATATATAATATATAGTATAGATAGCATCTATATACTGTACACTATATATTACATGTGTAATATATTTTAGACACATACATTAGATCAGTGGTTCTCAACCTTTCTAATGCCGTGACCCTGCAATACAGTTCCTCATGTTGCGGTGACCCCAAACCAAAAAATAATTTTGGTGGCTACTTCATAACTGTAATTTTGCTACAGTTATGATTCAGAATGTAAATACCTGATATGCATTATGTATTTTCTGATGGCTTTAGGCGACCCCGGCGGGGTCGTGACCCACAGGTTGAGAACCGCTGCATTAGATGAACATAAGGAATATGTGTTATATACACACATGTATACAATTAAGATGCATCCAACTTATGTATTTTTCCCCATTGTTAACTCCAAATGTGAGATCTGAATATAGCAGAAAGGATACTTACCTGGGAATTCAGAGGTTTAAAGCTAGTGCTCACTTGTGCCCTTAAATAATTTATATGTTCACCCAAGGCCACAATTTTCTTAAGCAATGGGACAAGAAAAGCAATCTCCAACATGAGGTCTGAAGAAAACTATAGTAATTCAACAAACTCTCTCGTGGACTAATAGGGGTCTATGAGAAAACAAGTCTGGCAAACCCTGCTTATTTCCTGCTTCTCCTTGGCGATTTCCTGTACTTTAGCCCTAATCTCCTATGGAGGAAAACTGCCAGGAGGCTGGTTAATTTCAGCCTTTGTAATTGCAACCCATTTCATTGAGCCCCTTCACTTTGGAAACTTTTCTGGAAGATCTTGACATGATACTGATCAGATGTTTACAAGCTCAGGACTAAGTCTCCTATTCTCTTTAGAAAACCCTGACCAAACAGCCTTTGCGATTCTTTCCAGCTCTAACATTCTATTTTTATGTGGAATCATTTTCATTAAACTGCTCCCTGGCAGGCTTTCGTTATCAGAAGTGGCGATGCTTAGTTCCTCTTACCAAGCTTTACGGATTTGGAAGGTTTGAATGGTGGATGAGCCGTGTCTGCTTGCTAATAGCCAGTGCAAAGCTATGACTCCCACCTCTTCACTTGTTCCTAACACTTTCCATAAGAAAAACAAAAACAAAACAAAACCCCAGTGCCACTGATAATGCACACATCTTTCTTTAGTGGAAATATAGGTGGATGATCACAGCTAAATCTTTTTATAAGCTAAGCAAGCAAGCTTAATACAGAAGCAGATGTGGTGGTAACCTATTTGCTAAGGGGGCTGCACATAGCATAGCAACAGGGGCTGGGGTCGAGCTCATTGGCGAATTCCAAACCTAAACTTCTGATAAGGGTCTTTTAACCAATAGAATGCAAACGTTTGTCTCTTTTTCTTTTTTTTCTCTTCTCTCTCAGCTTCCCAGAGTCCCTATCTGTCTCTGCTTCTTGAACGACCTTGGGCATGTTACTCCTAACAGAACAGGAGCAGGACCTGCCTGTAACCCTTAAGTTCCCTGTTCCATTAGTGCCCTGCTTATTTTCTGATCTTCTCTTGGTCCTTACAGATGACAGATAAGATCTCTCTGTATATCAAGAAGAAAGATCATCATGAAACCACCAAATATGCCCACTACATCAAACACAGAAAGGCAGTTGATCCAGTTCCCCTCACCAAACATCTTAATTTTAAGTAAGAAGTGAACTAGTTTTTCCAGTTGTTCTACAGATAATTTTTCCAAAACATGCTGACATACTCAGAAATAAATATGAAAGCTTCCAGCAGAAAACACTAACATAATTATGTACTCATTTTTCCACAAAAATTATAGTAATCAAAGCAAACTCTCTTACCTAGCCTAGGACATGATTTTTTCTTCAAGTCGTCACAATCCACACAGGAACCAGTCTTGTAATCTCCATATGAATGACAAGGAAATGAAATAAAATTGCACTTCGTTTCCAAAGCTGCCATGAACAAGTGAATTGCTCTCTGGTGGTCACATTTTAAAAATTTTACTCCTTAATTGGTAGAAAGCAAGCAAAAGAATTGTAGATATATTGAACTAAGTTTAAGCATATTAGAGAAAAATGAAAGATTAAGTTCTATTCAATACTGTGTCTTGTGAATATTAAACTGTGATTACAGTGCAGTGTTACCGTGAGCAACTAAATAAATCATCCCATTGAAAGTATAAATTTACTATGATTTTTACATGATATTTAAAATAAATTTTCTTTTTTTTCCTTTTCTTCTTTTTTCCCCAAGTGAGAGTAAGGGAGATAGACAGACTCCCACATGTGCTCCAATCCACCTAGCAAGTACTGGCTAGAGCCAATGCACTGCTCATCTGGTGTCATGCTCACAACCAAGCTATTTTCAGCGCCTGAGGTAGTGGCTCCCTGGAGCCATCCTCAGCACCCTGGCCAATGTACTCGAGCCAATTGAGCCATGGCTGTGGGAGGGGAAAGGAGAGAGAGACAGAGAAGGGAGAGGGGGAGGGGTGGAGAAGCAGATGGTCGTTTCTCCTGTGTGCCCTGATGGGGAATTGAATCTAAGACATCTACATACTGGGCTGAGGCTCTACCACTGAGCCAACTGGCCAGGGCTAAAATAAAATTTTTCTAAAGTAATAATTAACACAGCAAAAGATGTTTAATTTCGATAATTTAACTGATTCTACAAACATGGTGCTACCATACTTAATAACTAGTATATACATCTCTCCTTCCTAACCCTTTACCCTTAGCATTTCTACTCTGTCAGAGATGACTGTGAAATCAGGCGATACTAAAACGTTAGCATGCCTCTTTCCTTGCCAAACTTCTCACACCCATATCCCTTCTACCAAACTCCTCCTGCTGCAATGGCATTTAGCAATGTGTTACCATACCAGTTGCCACTGGAGAACTCAACACTTCTGATGAAGTCTCTGAGGTTAGCCAGATTCCACACCTGGAGTAGTTGCTCAGCCATTCATGTACAGAACAATCCAGTGCAAGAGCTTATTAATCTGTCTGTACGATACTGGGATGACAGCAAAGATTAAATCCTGAGACTAGACTTGTATTATATGATACTTGGTTGGCTACACGTGTTCCTTCAATGACTTATAATTTTTCCTAATGTGAAAATTATGAACTAAAACTGCTGAAACTCAAATGTAATAGGTCTCATCCATGACGATCTGGGATGTCTACTGGTAACATTTACAAACTTAGCAGGATAAAACTAAACTATGTTTTACCAATAACTCCTGGTTCATGGACAATGGTAATCAAGATCATGCTCACCGACTAAGAGAGGGAAAAGAAAAGTCTATCGATTGTCTTTCATCATTTTGAAGCATATGTAATTCATTTGAAAATATAAATGGTATACCTGAAAATATTGACTTAGGACAGCCAGGCTGTTTCTTTCCTCCATTTGGATAAAAATCTATATGTCCCAAAGGCTCCTGAATGCCTAAACCTGAGAAGAAAGGCACCCAAGAATCACCAAGTGCTTCTAATCAGATCAGCAACACTTACTTGCACAAAACAAAATCTCATCTAGCATCTATTGAAGGAGACTTTTAAGTTTTGAATTGAAAAGGAAACAAATGCAACTTTCAAAAAGATGAGTTTTTCTGGTATTGTTTTCTCGAATCAATTCCTCGTGAAAGGTGTGGCTCATGAATGTGACCCATTTACCAGTCCCCAGTTTATTCTGGGCCCGTCACACAGTTCTTTGGGCTGTGATGAATATACATGAAAAAGAAAAGTGAAGCAAGAGTCCTTATTGCCATGGAAATTACATCCCAGTGGAAGCAAGACGTAACAAACAAGTAAAACTACAGTATGTCAGATAAGGGCTACAAGAAAATCTAACTGAGTAAGGGAAGAGTAAGTGACTAGCGAAGGCGGTGGTCTGCACCTTGAAGTAGTTTAGTAGAGAACCGCCCACGGAGGAGGCGAGTTGAGCAAGGACGTGAAGCGTGTGAGGGGTGTAGGGAACTGTGTGAGCGTGCTGGGGCACTCAGAGAAGCCAGGGGAACGAGAGCGGCATGTGCGAGAGGGAGCCCTGGCAGAACTGAAGGCAAGTCACACAGGATCTTTTGGGCAAGTGCGGTAACTTCTTCTCATTATGGGTAATAACACCTGGGACTTGGTGCTAGATTCACAAATTTAAAAAAGTCTGAATGTGCTGTTTCAGCTGGAACAAGTTGGACCGGAGTGACCTGAAACACGGAATCGTGATTTAAGGGCTCCGTACATCTGTAGTTCCTCGAGTACTGGGCAAAGTGCAAATTCCAGGTCCGTGGCCAATATGGCGTCTACAACCCAGGAAGCCATAGGAATGAGATGGGGCAGCAAACTCGGATATTCAGGACTGTGATTAGATATAAATTCTTGCTCCCAAATAAGGTTGCCCATGCTTTGGCAGAAGAAATAGCCCACAACATACTAAACTCTTGAGAGAGATCAGTAACAAATTGAGCATAACGAAGATAAATACTGAGATCAATAGTAGGGATTAAGATACAACAATCTGATTTAATTCTAGTATGTCACAGAACAAGTTCATAGCTAGGGAGGTGTCCCCAGGACATGAGATCATAGGGCATGGGGGAGGGGATTTAGCAGATAAGGAAAGACCAGTATGATTTACCCGGCTTCATTAGAAGCCCTTAGCATTCAGAGACTGTGTAGTTGTGATTTGATTGCGACAGTGGAAAGGGTAAGCTAACAATCCCTCTTTACATCCTATTGTCCATTTAGCTTGTGGAATTTAATCAAGGATAAACAATCTCCAGAAAATGACCCCTGACTCTCCCTCCCCAAAAAAAGTCCAATAACTTTTGAGTTCTTCAAAATTTCCTCATATCTGAACTCAGCATGAAGTTCCAAGTCTCAGGGTTCCAGGTTCAGAGCCATCATTTCCTCCAATCGGCCACTGAAGCAGAATCAGCCGAGAGGACCGCTCAGGAATCGAGGCAAAGCAAGGTATTTATTATTAGCTTACAAGCAGACAAGTCAGGCATGTCATTGCCCTTTGATCAGATGGAGGGGGCAGAACAGGTGTGTCTGCTAGGTCATTCGTTTCCTTGCTTTCAAGAAGGGTGAGGAGAGCATATATGGGCTCTGAATTCTCTTGTTACTGTTTCGTAACACAGATGCAGAAAAGAATCTAGAGCATGATGCTAGTGGTTACTTTTTATCTTATGTTTTTACTCAGAAGCAAATGTTACACTTTGATAAAAGCACCCTATTTTCTATTATAATTAACAAACCATAGAACAACTTAAGAAATGGATTCAAACTACTGGTTCTCACACCCATGAACTTGTATCGGAGTTACTAATAGAAGTTTTAAACATATTGAAGTCTAGGCCTCACTATTGGAGAGGTTGTGACAGGGGTCAGGACCCAGGTGGTTGATGCTAGTGATTATTATAAAGCCAATAGCCACTTCGCCACTTGACACTCATGTCAGGAAATAGTAACTTAGAAGCCCGAAGTGTGCCCTTATCCAATCACCAGTGTCTCTCTTTCCTCTAATAATAATAATAATAAACAGTTATCTTTTCTGTGAATAAAATAAGTTATTTTTGCTATTCTTTACCTTTTAAACATGTCTCCCCAAGACATTATGATTTAGATTTGGCAGTTTTGAAAATATAAATAAATTCACTCATATTTCACGTATGTTTTTGTGTCAGGCTTCCTTAGAGTATCAGTATACAGGGTAGGGAGAAATAGGTTTATAGTTGTTAGTAAGGAAAATAGTACAGTAATGAATATATAATAACATAAGAATCGACTGTTTTGCATAGTCACAACGGTAAACCTCCTTTTGCCCCGCCCTGTATTTGTGATATTAATCCACATATCAGGTGAATATGTCGGGTCAAAAACCTCTGTTCCCCATTGGTGACTGTCATGAGAAGATCAAGCCAAAATGCCAATTCTGTGGCATCTAGTGGCAACTCATATCTGAAAGGCTATCATCGAAAGATGTTGAGAGTACAGCTGGCCCATTGGGTTCTTGCATGCATAGATTCAACCAACTGCAGAACAAAATGTTCAGAAAAGAATATTACATTGTTGCTGACATGAGTGAACAACGTGGTTGGGCCTATGAGGGTGGCATCTGTAATGAATATTACAGACTTTTGTCCTTGTCAGTATTCCCAAACAATACAATAGCACAACTATGGACGTAGCCTTTATATTATATTAGGGATTAGAATGAATTCAGAAAGGAAAGTATACCAGAGGATGTGTGTAGGGTTAATGCATACACTACACCATTTAATATGTATAAGGGCCTTGAACAGCTGCAGATTTTGGTATCAGTGGGGGTCCTGGAATCAATCCCCTGTGGCTTCCAGGAAATGATTATACAAGATAATAATACAAAAGAGTCTATCAGGAAAAGTAAAAAATGCACACCATACAAGAAAAAGTATAAAGAGCTAACTCAAAAGGCCATGGGCAGAAGAGAAGTTGGGATTTCAGAACTTCTGAAGCACGTGAAGCACGTGAGAGTGACTGGGCAGCAGGTGTGCCGTGCATGGCAATGTGGTGGCTAGAGGGCTAGGGATACAGAGACTCCAGGTGCCGGGTTACTGTCCTAGGAAGATGAGACCTAGGCCCTTTAGGTGAACTTAGATTCCAAATAAGGAGAATTGTTTCCATTAGAGGCACAGCCCATTGGCATATAGACACAGAAGTTGAAAATGTCCTCTGTGGCATTCATATTCCACACAACAGTACCGGTACGGATCACCACAAAGTAAATTGAGACGAGTGTGGGAGCAAATACATTACCTGGACCAAACTGAAAAGAGAGCTGAGGAAACAGGAAGGCCAAGGCCGTCTCGAGTGTCACTTCCTCCTGTCTCTAGCTGAGCCCCGTCTTTCCCCCTCGCCCACAACCACACCTTGATCAGGGCAGCCTGCCAGACAAAGTGCAGACTCTGTAATCAGGAGGGATGATTTCAAATCCTGCCGAGGCCTCCTACAGGCTTGTCACCTGGACCCTAGCTGCCCTGGTCGGTAAAACGTGGACAATAACGTTCACTTATCTCAAAGGGACTTAGAACAATTGCATAATGAATTCACACACAGCACTTAAAACACTGCTCGATAAATATGAGTGCACCGTGTTTCAGAGGGGTTTGAGGTTGTCTAAATTATTCCTTGAAAGTGTCTGCCCAATTACTCTGCCCCAAACTACCAATAATAAATAGTCTGTTGACATCTTCAGGAAGATGGTTGAAAACAACAGAAAAATCATTTTGCTCCCTTTTGGGAAAAGTATTCTCTGTCTGTGCCTGAGCAGCTGCGCCCTGTCCTAGCTGATGTAATCACAGAGAGACATCGCGTGGAGAGAATGGTAGTAACCTCAATACATTAAGCACGGGGGAAACTGACTAAATCAGAAGCTGAAGGCAAACAGCGCCATCTGGCATCACGGGATTTCACTAACTCAAAAAACAGCACTTGTGGGAAACTGAATCGCTACATAGAGACTTCTCATCACTTGATAAACTACTCTTTCCCTTCTTGTGTTCTATCCAAGCATCTATATCCATTTTTTTATTTTCAAATAATTAAGCAATGAATCCTGCATCGTTACCATCGCTATCAGAATGGATGACGTCCACAAACTGCGCGTCAGTGTAATCTAATCTGTCATTTGATGGTTTTCCCGAGAATTTTGGCCCGGCAGGGTCAAGACCTAAAATTCAAGAAAGGAACTATCAATCTATTAATCAAGCCCTAATATAGTGTTCATGGGATCATATGCTTGCATCATTATTACATCATAAACATAAGCCTGTACAGTTTTAGCATAAACCTGTCTAAAACCAAGCAATTATCTTTACTATTTCAATAATACTTTTACCAATCCTCAAAGTTTATTAACAATACGGTATTAAGCCACACTATCAATGTCTCAACAAAACACTGTAGTTTTTCTTTAAGTACGTTTTTAAAGATGTGATTAGAAAATAAATTGGTAAAACTTTAGTAATCAATTACTATAGTCCTGATAGGGTTAAAAATCAATACCATCCCAGTCCTGTCTTGACGCTTGTAACTTCCTAGTTCATCTTGGACCTATCTATACGTCTAAAATGACTTTTAGGTGTTAGGAGAAATTTGTGCTGCGGGATCTAGCAAATTTATTACTATTTTCTATTTAAATAAACACACTTATTTATCCTGCATTTCTCACAAAAGTTTACCATACACACGTAAGGAAAAAATATATTAAAAGTTCCATAGAATATGAATATATTTCTAAAGTATTTGGCATTCTAAATAAAAATTCTAGGTTCACACTCCTGCTGGAGTGTGTCAAAAAAAAGAGGGAGGAGATTAAGTCCAACACCTTGAGAAGATCTATGCATGGGAGACACAATCATCTTAAGAAGATGTTTTTAAAAGTAAAATATAATGTTGCTTATCTCAGGCCCTTCTATTATTCCTAGTTTATTTAGCCCACTTATTGCACACGGCAGACACTTCTATTCCCATAGATTACTCTAATGTAGAAGCACCACATTTTCTGTCCTTGTTAACTTTTATAATTGCTTGGCATTATGGAACCTTTCAAAATGGACTAACTATGTGAGTAAACTGACCTTAAAGTAAAGTAGGCTTACCACCAGTTTACACTGAGCTAGGGTGGTGATCGAAAGAGAGCGGGTTTTGGGAGCTAGACCTTCGTGTAAATCCTGGCTTAAACTGCTGCTTGCTAACTTGAATCCTCTCATGTTCACTGCGTTAGCCTCAGTTTTCACATTTGTATAATGACGATGATATGAAAATCGATCACAGTAAGGTATACTTAAAGGCTAGTAAACATCCTAATAATCTGTACAAATTACCCATATCTCCCTTCCCCCTTTGTTTAATGTCACTAAAAAAACACTCTCATCTTTTATTCACACTTGAAATTATCACAGATCTTCTATAGACATGGACCTGCATAATCTTTAAGAAGTTCAATTTGTTGGGGAGGGATAGTATCCAACAATTCTAAAGTCACCACCATCCTGGTTCCAGTTGGGTACTAGAATTATTGAATGAGGTCACTTTGTAAATTATATAGGTGTCTAACCAGTATCCTGAATACTTGAAACTAATATAATATTGTATTGAATGTCAATGGTAACTGAAAAATAAAATAATAATAGAATAAAATGAAATACTCATTGATTGACACTTAGGTTTACTGTGAGGTCCAGGGAACCCTTTAGATGAGTTGGTGCTGAGGAATAGAACCGCCTGGCTGGATGACATCAGAGGCAGGGAGAGACGCTGGTCAGCACCCTCCAGTGGCAAGTCCACCCTAAAGAAGTGGAAGCATGCTTGCTGTGTCTAGCTAAGCCGCTTCGGCCACTGTCCCCTAAAAGCAAAACGTGCTCCTAAGAGACAGGGGGCAGAGAAAAAGAAGACTTGTGCTCCAATTTGGGTTCTCTGAGTACTTAGGCTGCACCCCAGAGCTAGGAAGACCAGACGGCCATGGTTTTCCTGGCATGGGCTGCTGTGCGGTGAGGCTGCAGACCAGACACCTCAAGGGGGCGCCATTTCCATCACCTCCCTAGACGTGCACAGCTGACCCTGTGCAGCCAGGCTCCGCGGCCTTCCAGCGAACTCATGCCCACCTGAAATGGAAGTCTTCCAATGCAAAGGACAGCTGTGGTTCTAAAAAAATAACTTATCAGCATTCCTAAAGGGAAGCATGGAAATCGTGTCAGCATGATTTGGTTACCAAGCTTACTGCATGAGGTAACTGTTCAGGCAAGCTGAGAGAAACTGGGAGCTGGAATCCCTTAAGCTCGAATACCTACCCCTGATTCTGTTGTGGTTCCAGGAAGTTTTTAAAAGAATTGAAATACATCAGTTTGTGACAATGAAATACAGTGCATGTTTATAATTTTAGTTAATGCATGAAAAAAGTTTTCGTTGAATGAACCAAAGTTTCCTCTAGGTTGTGATAATGTGTCCTTAAAATTCACCTCGCTTTGCAGAAGTCGATCTGATTCTTTGCAGTTCTCTAAGATAAGCTCAGTTAAGAACAAAATAAGACTTCAAAGTCCAACTAAAACAAAGATAACATTTGAATATAATATAAAAAAAGAAATGGTGCATCATTTTTATTGCTTAAATGTTATATTTAGTAAATTTTAAATAAAGTAACTTCTGATATTTAAAGTATGCTAACATTAATTTTTTTCAAAAACATTTTACCTGTTATTCTTCCAAGTTGACCTTGAAACATCTTTCCAACAAATCCACTAATATGAGCCCCTAAGCTCATACCTATGAAATGAAAATTATCAAGAGACGCTCCATGCTTCTGCAATTAAAATCACAGTATTAGGATTTCCATTTCATAGAATCACAAATCATATCTATTGCATCAGTCTTCTCGATTTGTTATTTTTTTCTCGTTTAACCCATTTCTGGGAAATAGGAAATAAAACTTTTTAATTTCAAAACTATTATTTTTTTCACCTTCTATAAAATATCCAATTTTTCTTTATACATTTTTAATAATTACATTAAAATTTTATTTAAAACAATTGAAAGCTTTGCCATCTAATATCTATTATGCAAAATAATACATTTAATTAATAAAGTATTTTATAACAATAATCATGAAACACTGGGTACTTACTTTGCACTAGCTACATTGATAAGTGCTTCATAACTCTCACATTTAATGTTTAAAATGGTCCTATGAGTTATTTACTTTTATCTGTAACGTTTGGGTTCAGGGCGCTTTTAAAACCAGAGCCCCCTTTAAAACTCAAATTCCAGCCACCCAACTTCTTACCCGGGCTCAAGACAGAACACTTTCCTCCCCCACTGTGAGGTTGTAGTGAAATTTGCTTGCTATTCTCTTGCTAATGGTTTCCTGGCCTTCGCTTTGAAATGTAGCAAAAAGTTTATCTTTAGTCAGGGAAAGGGACCTACCTGACAATTAGAGGAGTTTTAAATCACAATAATGTTTGTAAAACCCTAACATCGCCCCAGAGGCGCTATCTTGTGATGGTAGTCTTCTAAAGGATCAGCCCCGCCCCCCAAGGGCGGTGCAAACCAGAGCCGGGCGCGTGCTCGCCTGCTTGAAGCCTCCGCCTGCCCGGCCAACCCAGGACCTTTTGAACGAGCAGAGGCCTCCCTTAGACAGTTGAGCAGGGAAATAAACGATTTGGAAAAACTGTAGCACCTCTCCAATCTACATACTAAAAAATATTGCCTTCTACCTATAGAGGCAGTGACGTCAGCAGCTTTTTCCAAGAGCCCTGACTAAACTATAGAAACCTTACTCCAACCCTCCCCTTGACCAACATGGCTTCATCCCTCTCGGTACATTTGCATCCAGGTGTTTTAAATAAACAATCCTTTTGAAACACATCAACCTTGTGTTTTTGCTCTGTCCTGAGGTTTCTACCTTTCATTATCCTATTGCCTAAATCTTTCTGGAACTTCCGAAATGCTCAGTAAATGTAAATTGATAATAAATTACACAAAGCCGCATATGTTTATTACTATACGGGGAAAGGATAGACTTCACGTCCAGGTCTGTTTAACTCCACCACCTATACTAATCAGATAGTGTCCAGAATTCTCGGAAGCCTGAATGGTGTGAATAATCATGCTCACTTTAGAGATGGTCAAATGAGACTCATGGATTTTAAGTGATTTCCCCAGATCACAAACTATAGAGACTGACAAAATCTGATCTTTCAAGCTCAAGTTGTAAACACCTCTCAGAGTTTCATGCCTCAGTAGGCATGGGGTAGGGGTGAATTAGGAGCTTAAATGAGGGCAAATTTTTTCCCCATCTCTCAAGGGTCCATTTTCCACAGTGACACATCTGGTGGCTCGTGAAAGATGTGAAGCGTTGACTTCTAATGGGAAACTAGACTCATGTTTTCCAAGCAGAGGGTGATAATCTTCTTTGAATTTTTCAGAGTAGTGCCCAGAGCCCTGAGGGACTGGCACTTTCAAGTTCAATGACACTGATCTTTGCATCTCTTCTCTTTAATAAAGCCTTTGTCAGCAAAGAACTCTGAGAAAATTCTCAAACACCTCACATTTTCTTAAAGTTCTATTTCACAGTCCCATTTCCCTCTCTTTGAGGTACATGCTAATTAGTTAAAGTTCACCGCTGTAAGAAAGAATCGATTATGCAATGTAGACTGTCAGTAAAAACAGGTGCGTCCTTTCATTCCTCTGCCTCTCCAGAGGGGTGATCTGGCTTTCTCCAAATCCGAGTATGTAAAAATAACGGAAAGCTGATTTTATTCAATGATTATTATATGATAGGCACTAGTTAAGAATTCATTTCATTTAATACTTAAATATTGTTAGAACGTTTTGCTATTCCAAATGTATGGCTCAGGAGACGAGATGGCGAACTTAAGCCATCGCTCAGTCACACAGATGATGGTGGGATTTGGTGTTTGAAACCCCCCAGTCTGACCCCTAATCACTCCATGGAACTACTTCTTGGCTGTGTTGTGTTTGCTCAGTTTCCACAGGGACTTGGAACTTAGACACAACAAAGCTGAAAGGCAGATTGCCTGCTTTTGAATGCCCCCAAATCAGATATCACGCTTCTTTCTCCTGAGTACCCATGGCAACCACCTCTCCCTGGAACAGAGGTGGGTCTCCATATGGGCTGACTCAGTAAAGAAAGATGACCGAAAACTGCCCTGAACTTATCTCACCCGCCCCAACCCTGCCCCTAAATGCTGGACAAATGTGAGAGAAACTGAGGCCTGTCTCCAAGGTTGGCAGAAGGAAGCTCCTCGTCAAGTTGTTTTTCCCTGATTTTTACAAATTCACACTTGATTAACTGTAAACATAGTAGCCATACCTTAGAAAAAATATCTAAAGTAGCTAATGATTTTATAGTTTATGCCTTACGTCCACATAGAATCATTACCTTACCCTGAACTCTGTTTGGTAGAGTTAAAAACTTAAATTCTTAAAAATTTTTAGGTAAAACACAATAACTTAGTCTTTAAGATCCTTTTTAAAAAGTAAGACTGGTCATGTCTAGGTATAAAATTACCCATTTATACACACACACACACACACACACACACACACACACACACAAAGAGATATGCACACATGAGCATATCAAAGCAGTAATTCTGAATGTTTATAAGAAAAAAGCACTAAACATTAAAGGTATCAAAAAACATTATTAATATATACTTTGTAGTCTTGTATAACACACTGTATATATAACATAACATTTCAGACTTACCAAAAGCTCCTGAATGCTCTTACTCAAACTCACAGCAACTTTTCTGGTGTTCTTAACTGCTCTATTGTAAATAAGCGTTGTAGCGCCCCGGTTCCAGTCCACGACAAGGACATTCATATCGTTTCGATTCAACAAAATCTGTAGGAAGTCGTGAAGCCAGGACGGGACGGCGCCCATGGGTCTGTATCCATGAATCAGCCACACGGTTTTCTTACTCGTGTTGAAATTGACGTTCAGTGAGTTATCCTGTTCAAACAGCGGCTCGGCACAGTTGAGGTTGTTCTTTGTGTACATGACCACGAACATCTGAATTCTGGGATGAAACAAATCTTTGAAGGAATCCACTATACTTAGTTCAGAGAATTTAAGGCATGGTCTTTTATTCTCTGAAATTAAAAAAAAAAATAGATTTAGTCAAGCTGCGTATGGAGATAGTATTTGATTCCATTCCTGTTGCTCTTGCAAGAAATAGAATTGAACTGCAGTGTTGGGAGGGTTTAATTTCATTAGCACTTCAACATACTTTATTAAGTAACTACCATGTTGATTTGTTGATTGTGTAAAAAGATTTTTTTGAGCTAGAAATATTTAAAATTTATAATAAAAACCAGAAATAGGCCCTGGCTGGTTGGCTCAGCTGTAGACCGTTGACCCAGTATGTGGAAGTCCCAGGTTCGATTCCAGCTCAAGGCACATAGGAGAGGCAACCATCTGCTTCTCTCCTCTTCCCCATCCCCCTTCTTTGTCATTCTCTCTCTTCCCCACCTCCAGCCATGGCTCAATTGATTTGAGCACATCGGCCCTGGGTGCTGAGGATGGCTTTGTGGAGCCTCAGCCCCAGGTGCTAAAAATAGCTTGGTTGCAAGCATGGTCCCACGTGGGCAGAGAATCAGCCTCAGACAGAGGTTGCCAGGTGGATGCCGGTCAGGGCACATGTAGGAGTCTATCGTCCCTCCTCTCACTTAAATTTATATATTTTTATATATTATACATATATATTACCTATATTTATAATTTTTATCTGTAAATAGCAAGTGTGAGTAAAATTAATATTTTTAACAAAACATTATGCAGACCAATAAAAGTAGATAAATTTATTATGAACTTTAACAGAAATTCTGCAGATAATAGCTATATATGGATAATAAGCGTTAGAAAAAATACATTTTACCTGGATAGTAACCCCAAAAATATATATATCAAAACAATTTGCTATCATTTCTTTTTATCAAATTAATTGATAGTTGAAAAATCCTTTTCATACACAATCTTTGTGAAAGTAAATGTAACAAATATTCATATCTATGGATGCTGAGACGTAAGTTAACACAACATTGTTTTGACATTTTACATGTGAGTGTGTATACCACACACATACAATCTTAATATGTTTACCCTTTCTGGTTTTCTAAGATTTATATTAATGAAATAAACGATTATATTAAATGTAAAGACATTAATTACAGGTTTATACATAATCACACAAAAATGTCAGGTGTTCTCATCCACGTATGCATCTGATGTATCTATGTGTCTATGTATCTCTGAATCTATTTGTGAATCTAACTAATCTTTCTACCTTACCTATAAGGAAGTAGGGAAGAAAATAAATACCTAAGCTAAATCAATAGTAATAGCTATCACCAAACAATGAAACAATGTCTGCTTCTTTTTCATAGTTTTAAATAATTGCACATTTTTTTCAAAATAAGTATATAATATCAAATTTTTAATAAGAGTATATGCTTGTACTACTTCTAAAAGTTTAACTTGGTAAGAAAATTTGAGAAAAAAATTATGAGATATATAAAAAATTCACAAAAACAGTATACTTTATGCAAGTAATTCCATTTCTAATAGTTTATCCCAAGATAATAGGCCCCAAACACATTTTAAAATAAACTAACATGTTATTTCAATATGGATAAATACAAGTAATTTAAATGCCTAGAAAAAATAATTTGGTTGAGTAAACTACATATATACATATTTTATATATATATATATATATATATATATATATATATATATTATATATGTATTTTTTTCCTGAAGTTGGAGACGGGGAGGCAGTCAGACAGACTCCCGCATGCGCCTGACCAGAATCCACCCGGCATGCCCACCAGGGGGCAATGCTCTGCCCATCCGGGGCGTCGCTCTGTTGCAACCAGAGCCATTCTAGCGCCTGAGGCAGAGGCCATGGAGCCATCCTCAGCGCCCAGGCCAACTTTGCTCCAATGGAGCCTTGGCTGCAGGAGAGGAAGAGAGAGACAGAGAGGAAGAAGAGGGGGAGGGGTGGAGAAGCAGATGGGCGCTTCTCCTGTGTGCCCTGGCCGGGAATCGAACCCAGGACTCCTGCATGCCAGGCCGACGCTCTACCACTGAGCCAACCAGCCAGGGCCTATAAATATATTTTTAATATATATATATATATATATATATATATATATATATATATACTATATATTTGATAAACTATAATAATGTGTTAACATTTCATACTTAAAATCATTCTGATTTTGGAAGTATATATGTGATATTGTCACAATTATTTGAAAGAAGATAGGGAAGGAAGGCAATGAAGGGGAAACAAGACCTGCGTTTAATTCCCAAGTTAATTTAACAGTGGAGAGATATTTGGACAAATGAAAAGCTTTTATACTTTATTTGTTTTAGGTACCAGGGAGTGAGGAAGTTAAGAAAAGGAGTAAATTACACCACCAGACAGATCAGTTCCTAATACACTCAACAAATTGTGTGAGAAATTGTGTACTTCAGCTTTCCAAGATCTGGCATTGTGAGAAGGCCAAATGCAATGGATACATCTAAACTGCTGGTCCAGTCAAAGCCAAGTGCAATTTTTACGTGGCCTTGGAATGAGTAATGAGACATAAACCAGTAAGATCCCTTGTAGAAAATGAGTAAAATAAATCAGCCAAAACAATCAACAGAGAAATCTATTTTCTATTACTGGATGTAAAAATAATTGCAGTAAAACTATAGTACCTTCATTAGACAGCAAGAAAAATCTTATCTCCAAAGAAGGAGCAGGAGGATATTAAGAGAAAATTTATTAGGGTAAAAATACAACAGGTTAAGATGAAACCTATGGTAATGAGATACTCCAGGAAAAGTAAAAATGCAATTGCTGAGTAGAAATTCACATGAGAGATGCTAAAACACACAAAGAAAGGTCACGTCAAAGTAGGAAATAAAGGAAGAAAGATTAAAATTACAAAGGAAAAGACAGATATGGGACAGGCAATGATGATTCAGTTCAAAATCATCAGCATTCCCCTGGGGGTGGGGAGGCCAATATTTGTGGAGAGAGAGAGAATAGTAGTTTCAATAATTAAGGAAATAATTGCATACCAGTGTGTGCAAACTGAAATCTAGAGAAAATAAGTTGATAAGACTCACCAGGAGTTTTTCTAGAAACTGTTTGGGTTGTGATAAAAGAGAAAAGCATTGTAAAATATAAAGGCAGAAAATAAAGTTAAAACAACTTCAGATCTGTCTTCTAAAACAATAGGTAAAAGTATAATAAATAAATATTATAAGTGGAAAAGTTTGTGGCCTAATAATTTTATATTCTTCCTGAAGTATACCACCCATAAGTGAGACAAGAAAGTTCCTTAAGTCATCACTGTTAAATAAATGCTAAAATTATTGAAAACAATATCCACAGAAACTCACAATATAAAGAGATCGAAGGTGAGCATGGAAACAAGTAGACCCAGTTTTAGGTGGAAATATTATAAAATACATAAAACATAAATGGAATATCAAAAGTCATTCCTGTTCAGATGTTCAATATGAATATGTAAATATTAGGATACATCAATATACTAAAAAGATGGGAATGTTGGTTTAAAGAAGTAGAGAGCAAGTAAGTGTGGTACAAAAAGATCTGTAATTGGGGGATTCAAAAGGTGTGAAATGGTGAACTTTAATAAATAAGTGTGGGTTTAAAAAATATGAAAACATTAAACGTTAACCACTGTACTATATAAAACAGTACTTATCACTTTATACACACCAAAAAAAATATACAAATATAGCAAACAGTGTATGTACACCAAAGACAAGAAGAAAATGGTAAAGGAAATACAGAAAGTAGAAAGCAGAAAATGATAACATTATACTAGAGAAAAAATATATATGACATATAAACAATTATGTAACTTTATAAAGCCTGCATATTAAAAGCAAAAAATCTCATCTTTCATAGAAATACTTAGCTATAAGTATTAGAAAGAATAAAAAATTTTAAATAAAGAGATGAGTATACTCTACTCAAAATAAAATAAAAGGAAAGTAGGTTGATATACTAGATTTAAATGAGGACTCCAATTCAGCACCTTTTCCTGACTCCATTCCATTTGCCTTGTTTTTCTCCCACTGTAGGAAGGGTGACGTGCCTCATTTCATGATATGGACAGAAATAATACAGCTTGCCCTGGAGGATAGGGCATTGATAAATGTAATGCAAGCAGGGACTTGAAATGAGCTTGCACTTTGGGGCTTTGCCTCCCATCCCTCTGCCATCAGCATGAAAATATCTCTGGTCTGGCTGCTAACAGAAGGAGACAGAGGTAAAAGAGCTAAGTTCCCCAGTTATGCCGGTCTCCCCAGCTACGGACAGCCAATCAATAATCAAACATGCTAGTGAATCAACCCAAGAAGAGAAGAGATGGCCCTAGAAGGTTTTATGATAAGTAAAATAAGACAAATGTTGTATTTTACTTATATGTGGAGTCCAAAGGACAAAATAAACAACAACAACAAAAACCAGACACATACTCATACACACAGAGAACAAATAAATGGTTTCCAAACGGGCGAGAAGAAGAGGGGCTGGGTGAAAAGGGTAAAGGGATTAAAAAGTACAAATTGACAGTTAAACAATTTCAAAGGGATGTAAAGTACAGCAAAGGGAATGTAGTTGATAATATTGTAATAACTATGTGTAATACCAGGTGTGTACTAGTCTTACTGGGAAGATCATAAGTTATGTAAATGTCTAACCACTATGGTATACACCTGAAATTGATATAATAGTGAATGTCAACTGTGATTGAAAAAGAAGAGCAGGCCCTGGCCAGTGGCTCAGTGGTAGAGTGTTTGGGATGTGGATGTCCTGGGTTTGATTCTTGGTCAGGTCACACAGAAGAAGCAATCATCTGCTTCTCCACCCTTTTCTCTCCCTTCTCTCTCTTCTCCTCCCATAGCCATGCTTCAGTTGGCTCGAGCAAGTTGGCCCTGGGTGCTGAGGATGGCTCCATGGCCTTGCCTCAGATGCTAAAATAGCTTGGTTGCTAAGCAATGGAGCATCGTCCCCGAGTGTGCTTTTCGGGTGGATCCCAGTCAGAGTGCATGCGGGAGTCTGTCTCTCTGCCTCCCCTCCTCTCACTAAAATAAAAAATAATAATAATAAATAGATGAATAAAGAGAAGAGCAGTGCCATCTATATACTTGAACTCCAACCTTTCTCTGCAAGTGTGACTACTAACCGCTTTATGTCTAATGCCACTGAGAATCTGTTTTCTTTGTGTTTTGTTTGGCTGTATTATGACATTATCTCATTGGTAATAAGATCAGGTAAAGAAAATAAAAATAAGTTTTTAAATAATACTAAAAGTTAACTAATGTACTGTAAAAGTCTCCAGCATTAAACTAACTAAATTTTGGTAGACTTTAGAAATGGAATGAAAAAGTTCAAGGCGCATCAAAACATAAGAGTCTCCAATATTTCTCAGCAAAAACTTTTCAAGCCAGATGCAGTAAAATGGTTTTTTAAAACTGTAAAAAGGGAAAACTTTCAACCTAGAATTTTATATCCAGCAATACTGTCCTTCAAAAGTAAGAGAGATTAAACATCCCCAGACAAACAAAGACTGAAGGAGTCCATTTCCACTAGATCTGCTCTCCATGAAACGCTAACAGCAGCCCTTCAAGTTGAAATGAAAGAACATAGACAGTAACTTTAAGTCATATAAAAATATAAACTGCTCTAGTCAAGGCAAATGTATGGACATGTACAAAAAATAGCATTATTGTAATTTTGATTTGTCAATACAAAAGAAATCAACTAAACACAAAAAGAGACAGTAATACAGGAATAAAAGACAGAAACAAAAAAGCTACAAGACACACAGAAAATAACGAAATGCCAAAAGTGATATCCTACCGGTAGTTACTTTAAATATAAATGGTTTAACCTCCTCCCCGATCAAAACACAAAGATTGACAGAATAAAAAAGACCAGAAGCATTCAAACATATGTTAACTATAAGACACATACTTTAGATCTATAGATATTTATAAGTTGAAAGTAAAACAATGAAAAAAGACACTTGATGCAAAAGAAAAGCAAACCGTCTAGATTTATTCATGGTGCAATGCAGTTCTTAAATACTGTCTCAATGAGATGACTGCAAGAGGGAGAGAATGCCCAAGAAAAATGATATTTTACAGCTAATAAAAGGGCATGATTAAAATTATAGTATACTGTAAATCATTGGAAAAGAGGCCTGTGAAACTGAATCGAAAATTGATAGATTAATGAAGCTAAATGGGGACACCCAGCAATATACTATGTTATTCATGATCACTACGGCAACTCAAAATAGTCTTGAATTTTATTTTATTTTTTTTTAGTCTTGAATTTTTAAACAAACAATGGCAGATTTAATACATACGCATGCGTGGGAACCCCGCATACATGAGAGATTCAAAGACAGAAAGGGTAAGTGGTATATATGACATTCTAAGCTAAGGATGAGGAGAGGCACCGTGGGCTTTGGTCAAGTCATCCACAGACGATAAGAGCAGCTGTTAAGCAATTAGAAGTTTACCCTGCTCGTGTGGATCAGTTAAAAAATAAATAAATAAAAGGGTTATTTCTAGATTATCTCTTTTTTTTTTCGTATTTTTCTGAAGCTGGAAACGGGGAGAGACAGTCAGACAGACTCCCGCATGCGCCCGACCGGGATCCACCCGGCACGCCCACCAGGGGCGATGCTCTGCCGACCAGAGCCACTCTAGCGCCTGGGGCAGAGGCCAAGGAGCCATCCCCAGCGCCCGGGCCATCTTTGCTCCAATGGAGCCTTGGCTGCGGGAGGGGAAGAGAGAGACAGAGAGGAAGGAGAGGGGGAAGGGTGGAGAAGCAAATGGGCGCTTCTCCTATGTGCCCTGGCCAGGAATCGAACCCTGGTCCCCCGCACACCAGGCTGACGCTCTACTGCTGAGCCAACCGGCCAGGGCTAGATTATCTCTTATAATGGGTAAGGCCCCTAATTCAAATTCCTCTAGATAGTTAAGGGGAGAGGGCAGACGTTTCTGTGGTACCTGCAGGGTCTTGGTTGGATTTAGCTCAAACAATGTGAATACCACAGACATCTTAGGGTGACTCGTTTAGAACCCCTACAATTTAAATACAGAATTTAAACAATACTGATACACAGTTTGTCATTTATATTTTACTCATTTGGAAGTTTCTTGACAGGCATTTTATGTTTCTGTAATGCATAATGGTAGCACCTTCACTTGAAAGGCAGAAATTTGAAGTCCTGGTTTCTAAACTCTGTGTCAGTTCATACTCCACATTTATGTGGCTGACTTTCTGAGATTAATATTGTTTTTGTTACTAGTTAGGCAGTTACCTATAATTTCAACTGGGGACACTCAGAAACAATTAGTAAGTATGTTTCTGTCTCTATTGACTAAAATAGAATAATGACCTTTTCGATATTAACAGTAAGTAAGGAATAATGAAATTGATTTGATTCCCTTCTCATTTTTTCAGTGTGCCTTCTAGAAACAGTTTTCTTTGTGGTTATCATGTGGTTTATATTTAACATCTTGAAGCTATGACAATCTCTCTAAAATTTATTCTAAGTTTACTTCAATGAAAAGACAATAAAGATTTAATAAAAATTTAACTTTCACATAAAAAAACCTCCTTTGCAGCTCTGCTTTCCTCAATTTGTGTTTGTTATTGATGACACAAATTATATCTTTAGATACACACTTAATTTATGCATTTGTCTTTTAAATTCTGCATAAGATGAAAAGTAGAGTGACAAATCGAAATTTAGTTATTTCCCCTTGTTAATCTGTCTCACGCCGATTTGATTATTAGATCAGCTGAATGAACCTTGAGGTCAGAGGCAAGTTCCTTCCTCCCCACAGAATATAAAACATTTCCAAATTTTATAATTAGCTCTAATATCTAATGGAAGAGAAACAAAAAGCAATTTGAAATTCTAGGTTATACTTTTAAGGTTATTTCAGTGCACAGTCAAGACTTTTAAAGAAATCAAAAAAGAAAATAAACTGTTTTTGCCATATCCCTATAAAAAAACAATTCATCATGGTTTTTAAATTTGTTACTTTTCTATTACCATACAGTAGAACTTGTTTATTATTATAAATGATATAATTAAAATAAGTAAACTTTATTACCTTAAACTAGTAAATAGGAGAAGAAAGTTCTACTTTATTAACATAAACCAGTTTGGGTTTTGCTTTTGCTTTATTCATAATAGGACAAAGAAAAAGGAAGAAAGAAAATTGCAATATATGTTTACTTTGCTTTGCAATCGATAAGATACCCATGTAAAAATTTTCCTAAAGAGCAGTTATTTGAACACATGAAATTGAAACAAGATGCTTATTATGTCAAAACTTTCAAGTAACGAATTAATTACTGAATTCTTCTAATTTCTCTTAAATAGTTTTAGTTGTACTCTGTATGTTCTTGTAAAAAGTTTCCAAGTTACTAATTATCTAGAAAGGAAATACAGAATATACAATTTACCAAACACACACACACACACACATACATACATATATATATACACAAACTTTCTTTATAGTAATCTGTTTTATATCTTTAATATCCATAATCATAATGTATTTTTTCATATCATGTCAACATTCTTTATCCCACAATACAGGCCATATTGATTATTTTATATGCAATTTAAAAAGATAAATTATCAAGTTCTTACCAGATCTTGCCCAGCACAGCAAACAGAGAAATATATATACTCTCATTTGGAATTTCATAAAAGTCAAAGAAGTACTCAGATTCACCAAAAGAGAAATTCTGAAACTCAGGTTTCTCTTTGGTAGGATTGTCACAGTCTGGTAAGTTTTAATATAAAAGGTCCCTGACTTTTGCTCCACCCTGTTTGTTGAAAAGGTGAGGTAATTTGTTTTCTCCCATTTAGCCTGTGGTTGTGAGAAAGATTTTTAAGTCAAAGACTTTGTAGTAAGTCACAAACATTCAACTATACAAGTTGAATTTAAGGGAAAGAAAAAGCTAATTATATCTTTCTTTATTCTTCTTAACCCCGGGATTTCAGAAGTGGTCTGGAAGGACATATTTGTTGAAAGCCTCGAGTAAATATGATGCTAGCAAATGCTAGAAATGGAAAGAGTCAGAAAAAGTTGTGGTTTACGTTCATTTTGATTATAAACTAAGTTGTCTTTATACACCATAAAATCAATAATGAAATCTATATCTGTCAAGCTCTCATGTGTAAAATATGGCTTTCTCATGTTTATATCATTTTGCAACCCAAACTCAGGGGTTATTTTAAAATTCAAAATGCTAGCCTGTCTTTTGAGATCTACAACTGGAAAATAAAAAATATTTTTGTTTATAGTATAACAAATTTTTAAAAAATTATTATAGGTTTACGTAATTTTTCTCTCATTTTCCTTCCATCAGTGGACTTCAGAAGGCAAGGAAAATAGAGAATTGTCTTAAATGCATGCCTTATAAATTCAGAATTAAAGTTCCTTTTTGGAACTTTAAGTCTGTAAATTTTCAAAGATCCTTTAAGTACAGAAGTGTTTAATTTACATCGTTGATCAACACAAGCCAGCCTGAGGTCTGAGGAGGTGTCTCAGAGGATCCACAAACAAAATGAGTTATTCCTCTAAAGATCGTGAAAAATTTAATTGCTGATGAAGCCTCATCATTATTTTGTTGCTCTTGATCTCCGGGGACTTTATGTAAGACTTCACTTTTAAAAGGATGCCACCATTAAAATGTGAAGACCACCAAATAACCTAGGTCCTTTCACAGTATTTAGCGGTAACAATTGCACTTCTCTGACAAAGATATGAATAAACAACATTTCAAAATTTGGGAAGAAAGAAAATATAATTGTCATACATGTTTAAAGAGATTTTTCTTAACCAGTTTATACTCAAATTAAAAGATACGTCTTTCCTATTTAAAATAAATTTTTCCTGTTGCTTTGTGCTTGAGATGTGACAGCATAATTGGAATCTTGCACACTATTTTCACCTTTGCCACACTAAAAAGCTCATATTAAAAATACCAACTTGGGCTCTGGCTAGTGGCTCAGTGAATAGAGCGTTGACCTGGCGTATAATACATAAATATATAAGTATATTTTATATGAACATAGTTCATAGTTTAAATGAAATATATTAGTTATTTATAAACATTTTCATTTCTGCTGTGTTCATACAGTTAGGAGTTTAAGACATCTTGATATGAATGAAGAAAGGCTAATTCTATATAGCATGTTCCATGCTTTTAACCCATTAAAGCTTATATTGATATATGACTAATGGTTCAGTAAATGCTGAGATTAAAGTGAATTATTTCTAAGATTCTGCTAGGTTTATGATTGTACATGCATTTCAATATGAGTTAGGAAATACAATATGTTTACATAGAAAAATGTCGTATTAAATTATATGATTTTACACATAAGTGGGATATAAAAATGAGACTCATGGACATAGACAAATGTGAAATGGTTGTGAGGGAAGGGAGCAGGGGGAGGGGAGTAAAGAGAGACAAATATATGGTGATAGAAAATGATGTGACTTTGAGTGATGGGCACACAATACAATCAACAGTTGAAATGCTACAGAGATGTTTACATGAAGTCTATGTATTCTTATTGACCAATGTCACCCCCCTTAAATTTGATTTCTAAATAAAGAAAAATGGCATATTGATATCCAATTTTGAACAAAGAGCTAACTGCATGAGCTGACTTTCAGAGCTTATAACATTAAATATTGTTAGAATCATAAGCAGTATAATAAAGGTATGTACTGCCAGAAGAAAGAGAATGTAATAGGAACGCCAAAGCCATACACATTTGTAGACAAAGAATAATGCTAATTTTGCTGCACAAGATAACATGATCATTAATTATTTACACACATAAAGGCTTTAGCATCCCATCATATATATGTGTTGCACATTTACAATAAAACCCGATGATACATCTCCCAGATAAGCAGTGTCTGAGGGGAGTTAAAGAACTGTATGGGCTGCATAAGACTTATGAGGTAAATGAATTTTAAAAGATCAATAAATCCAGACCCACTAGAAACTTGCAAATATGCATTCATTTGATCAACATGTTTGTTAGTACACCTAGACTGTGCTAGTTTCCTTAACTGCTTACTACCCTACTACAACAATGTTGATGAGAGGAAAGGAACAAAAAAATGAAGACAGGATTTGTAGTGACATACGGTGACATGTCAACTGAAGGTGACTGATAAAGTGACTGAGCCATTATTTTGTATTGATATGTATAGAACGTCTGTCTCCCCTACTGTCCTATATGTAAGCTTTAAGAAGACTGTTTCCCAAGGATTAAAGACAGTGCCTGGCACATAACAAGCACTCAGAAAACACCTCTTAAATGAAGTAATTATATTAGTTCAATCCACTTCTTAATAAATATAACGTGAAATTCAAAAAGTAACATTACCTAAAATCATAAAGTTAAATAACGTCAGAGTTCAATTAGAAATCGGGGTGCAAAGATGCGTGTGCCTTTTCTTTAGAGGAGATGGTTTTGTTGTTGTTTTGGCCCATCAACCAAGTGAAAGCATACCTCCACAATTCAGAGTGAATTATCACCGTGCCTACCTAAAGGCCAAATGGTGTGTGTGTTCATTACCTGACTGTTACCTGCACAATGATTTCAGGTTCCTGCCTTCAAAAAGGAAGGCAAGGTTACAGTTGGCAGCTGATTTACCAAAGTACTGAGATTCTAAGTTTTCTTCCCTCTTTTTAAAAATTATTTTTATTGTTTTTAGGATTTTAAAAAATCTTCCTCAAGAAAGAATCAACTCTTCACAGTGGTACACAGTATACAAAGTGCAGTCCTAATACAAAGTACAAACACTGGGTTCTGCTACGGATCTCAGCAGCCATCCCAAGAATCCTGGCTTCAGTCACAAAACTTGCGAGACAGTCTTTCCAGTATTCCTAGTGCAGGCTGTTTCCTCAAGTTCAAATGCATTCCAGCGTCCAGCTGAAAAACCTCTGCAGCCATTTTCAGAATTCTCTCGGAGGTGCTTCCCAGGCGAACAAACTACTTTTTAGTACTCTATTCACGCATGCATTCTTTCAAGAAGAATTTTATAAAGAATACAATTCTTAAAATCCTAATAGTTAATTCATTACTATTTACTCTTTGGAAACGTCTTCCACCATTAGCCTGCGAATTTCTGTAATGAAGTGAGTATAATTTAATCTCTACAGGCATTTTATATAAACTGTTGGTTGAATAAATCCAGAATCAACTGAAGTAGAGCCCAAGGTTATGAGTAAGCACTGAACAAGCCAGAGGGCAAAGCCCATGTCACACCAACCCTCGCACTCACTGACGCCAAATTCCCAGCCTGATCCCGGGCAGGAGACGGCGTGGTGGGCGGTTCCCGCGGCAACGGGGGCGTGGCCCCGCAGGCTCGCTCCGCCCCCAAAGCGGCGGGCGGTTCTTGCGGAGCGCCGGGGGCGTGGCCCTCCGCAGCCTCGCCCCGCCCCCGGCGCAGCGCTCTGGGCGTTGGCCCCGCCCCCTCGGCGGCGTGGTAGAGCGGCGGTGGAGGGCGGCGGTCAGGCCTCCAGCCGGCGCTCGGCGAAGACCGCAGGGATGTTCCCTGCGCAGGAGGAGGCCGACAGGACGGTGTTCGTGGGGAATTTAGAGGCTCGTGTGCGGGAGGAGATCCTTTACGAGCTCTTCCTTCAGGTACTGTCGGCGGGGAAGGGCGGTGGAGGGGGCGGGGCGGGGCGCGCCGAGCCGGCGGCGCTGGCGGAGGGGCGGGCGCACCTGGCCGGTGGAGCCGGTTCCCCTGCCCGCACTACCCTGTGCCAGGGTGTTCAGGTGCTTCTGGCTTGCACCTGGCTCCAGGCGAGCAGCTGGATAGTGAAGTGACGCGGTGTGCACCCCACCTCCATCCCAGAGCAGGGACTGGGCTCCGCCCTGAGCACGGGCTTCTCGAGGGCAGCCTGGGCCCTGGGTGTCCTCAGGGAGACGCAGAACAGCTGTGTCACTGTCTTCCTCCAGGTGACAAAGTGAGCATCCGCTGGCCTGCCCTCCATCCCGCGAAAAGAGCGGAAATCAATGTCCCTTATCCGTTACTTCTCCCACCCCCTCCCCAAGCCCTTTTATATGCTGGGCTTAGGATCAGTGAGGTTTGTGATTTGCTCAGCAAAAACGTGACTGTGACAGGTTCATTCTCTGGCCATTTCCTTTTACAGTATTTCAGACCAAGAATATCCGGAAACTTGCCAGGCCTGGTACCTCCAGGATTAAGCCTCTTGTCTCCTGTAAACACCTACTGTATACATCTCAGTCTCACTTGCTAAAGAAATATTCTCATTCAACCATTCAACTAACAGTTTAATGGTCCGGAATTGCATGGCAAACACTAAGGAAGGCACTGGGCATACAAATTTAAGAGATAGGCTTTGGTCTTTCTAAAAGGAAAACTTAAAATTAATTGCCATGATTTGGGATGACCTACAGAAGAGAGGGATACATAGTATGTCAGAGTTTTTTTTAGAGCGTGAGTTCTGATGTCAGCAGTGTGACCTTGGGCGAGTAACTGCACATCAGTGCCTCCGATTCCTCAAATGTGGCACGGGGGCAATAGTATCTACAGTCTGATGTGTGGACATGAAATAAACTAAGCCGGGTAAAACGGAACTGAGCCTGGCCCTGTGTGCTGCTGCTGCTGCTACTCTTAATAGTACGAATATTAATGCCAAGAGAATTCCGGAAAGGGTGACGGGCCCCATCAAATTAAGGCCAAGTTCCAAGCAAAGCTAAATCTCTAGAAGTATGAGGACCAACCATGAAAAGAGTTCTCTGTTTAGCTTTTGAAAGGCTGTGGGCCGTGCTTGTAGAAGTCCCAGTTCGATTCCCAGTCTGAGCACACAAGAGAAGTAACCATTAGCTTCTCCTCCCCTCCTCCTCTTTCTCTCTCTCTCTTCCCCTCTGCAGCCATGGCTCAATTGAGGGCACTGGCCTGGACACTGAGGATGGCTCCATGGCCGCCTCCCCAGGCGCTAGGGTGGCTCCCAATGGAGCAATGGCCCAGAGGGGCAGAGCATCCCCCTGTAGTGGGCTTGCAGGGTGGCTCTTGGTAGCTGCACATGTGGGAGTCTGTCTCCCCTCCTATCACTTAAAAATGAATGAGTGAATGAATAGAATGAATAAAGATAAAATGAATAAATAAAAAAAGAAAGACCTTACCTTTGTCTAGGAATTATAGCACCCATCTGTTAATAATAGATGCACACAATTTGATGTAGACAGCCTCTTCCAGTAACACAGTTTCCTGTTTTGGACATAAAACATTTTAATATTTGAAAAATATTGTTAAGTATAAGGCTTTTGTGTGTGTGTGTGTATTTTTCTAAAGTGAGAAGCCGGGAAGCAGAGAGACAGACTCTTGCATGCGACTAGGATCCACCCCGGATGCCCACCAGGGGGCAATGCTCTGCCCATCTGGGGCGTTGCTCTGTGGCAACTAGAGCCATTCTAGAACCTGAGGCAGAGGCCATGGAGCCTTCCTCAGTGTCCAGGCCAACTTTGCTTAATGAATCCTTGGCCGTGGAAGGGGAAGAGAGAGAAAGAGAAAAGAGAGGGGAAAGGGTGAAGAAGCAGATGGGCGCTTCTCCTGTGTGCCTTGACGAGGAATCCAACCTGAGACTTCCACAGGCCAGGCCGATACTCTACCACTGAGCCAACTGTCCAGACAAGGTTTTTATTCTTAACCTTCCAGTAACTTGTTGTCTTTTAAAACTTGCTTTTTAAAATCTGCTCTAATACTTTTCTTATAGTTATCCCCCCCCCCTAGTATCATTTTAAACTTGTCACTCTGAAAAAATAAAGATGGGAGGGAGGGAGGAAAAATGTAATCGTTCTTTATCTCCAGAAAACTTTATGTTGAGCCTCTCAAAATGAAGGGCGTGTGGGATAAGGCATACAGGCCCGTGCACATACATTATTTCTCCTCAGTTGGGACTGGATCTATAAGACCATATATCCATATATATCCATATATATATATAATTTTCATTTTTTATTTTTACCTAGACGAAATGTTCATCTTTTCTAATGATCAGGCACCCAAGCATATGTTTTTATCTTGCCTAGGTCCTATATTCCAGAAGAATTTGCCAAAGTGGGGTATTTTTTAGAAAGGCTTCAACCCAACAAGACCTAGCAAACAAATCTTGACAACTTCAACACTGTTCATTTATGTGTTTCATTCTGATAAAAGGCTATAGGCTGAAGTGATAGTTGCTACAAGCCAAGTCTCTTGTTGAATTTTATCTTGATACATGCTTTGACATATCTTTTAATTTGTAAAATCCAGAGCACTTAAGATATTCTGTTCCTTTGTGATTTCATGTATTTAATATCACTGGTAGAAAAGTACTGATTGAAATTGGTTTTATTACTATACAAATATCGTTTTACTTATGTCTTTCATATTTCTAATTATCTTTTGAAGTGAAAAAGTAAGGTTTTAATATCTTTGTGCTTTTAACTAAGGACTGGTGGAAAGAGATTTTGAGGGAAAAGATAATGAATTCAATTTCATTATCTCATGTTGCGTTTGAAGTACAATCACATGGAGTCTCTAGGAGACACTCTTAGAAAGAGACAGGAAAGAGGAAAAAGAGAAAGATAGATAGATTTGTTGATGAAGTGTTTTCAGAAGCCAGAAGGGAAGATAACAGTCCATGAGCCAGCTGAGAATAAAAAGAAAACTGAATCCAAAATACAGCGTCACTTTAAAAATGATCATTAAAATTTTATTCAGATTAAAAACAATTTCTTAATATATTTATCCATTTCTACAGAGAAAACAGTCTTTAATTATTGTACAGTTTAAAAGTTTGAGTCATTCACTATCAAATCTGAACTATTATAAGTCTTTGTGAGTACTTCCTCTGATCATTATCAAGGTGAACATGTCAATTTTTTCATAGTTATAATTTTGTTTTATAATATTTGACTACATATTTGCTCCATATTGCTAATTATAGGTTTTATTATCTGTGCATTCTAAATATTTCAATATATATTTTATTTCATTTTAATAGTACACCATGGAATAATATTCTCCAGTTGGATTTTTAGAGCCCTTCTGATTTTTCACCAATTATAAATAAAGCACTTACTTAAAAGTCTTAAACATATTAAAACTCTTCTTAAGGGAAAAACAACTTTTTCACAGAAAAAAATATTAGGCTGTAATAATGTAAACCAGCTTTGGGTGGTTTTTGTTTTTGTTTTTTTTGGTTTTTTTTGGTGATAACCAACATTGGGTTTGTTACTTCATTTTTGAGTTACACAGTGTTACTATGTATAGAGACACATAGTATTTTAACCTTAAATTTAAATGCTCTCTTAACTGTTTTGTTAAGCCTAACTAAAGGGTAACAGCTTTGCTTTCAAGATTTGGACCTTTTACCAAGAATGTCCTGTTCCTAACACCATCAATGTTACTAGATAAAGCCAGAAAGCACCAAGACAGTGTGAGGAAGTATGGAATTTATTGTTAGGAAAATACATTATTAGCAGAGCTACATAAAACTATTATTGGTAATAGACTTTTTTTTGTCTAAAATGAAATATTCTTGATTTATCTCATTGTAAAAAAATCTTTAGATTTATGAGAAAATAATTTTTAAGTTTTTTATAGGCTGGGCCATTAACCAAAGTGACTATATGCAAAGACAGAGAAGGAAAGCCGAAGTCTTTTGGATTTGTCTGCTTTAAACACCCAGAATCGGTGTCTTATGCCATAGCTTTGCTGAATGGAATTCGTTTATATGGAAGACCAATTAATGTGCAGTATCGATTTGGTAGGTCTATCCAAGTGAGTTTTGGTGGTGGTGATGTTCTCAGAGGTGTAAGCACTTTGTTTTCTAAGAGCATAAGACCAGAAGAGTGCCCCACAATCAGTCACCAAATATCTAGTGATAGCTGCTATTGGCTATTATAAGTTAACCATATTTAAATGAACTGGGAACACACAGGACACACAACTCTAGCTTTTATATAGCAAGTCTGTTTGCTAATCTTTCTGTCATTGCGAATGTATGGTATCAGATACCTACTATATATTTGGAAGCTAGGGTGCACAATTCTGTCCTTTTCCTAGAGGAAGCCATGCTATGTTTTGCCCTGGATCTAAGCCCTTGTAAGAGCAGCTGACCAAAGGCAGCGGCAGAGTGACCGTCATAGTGGTGGAGGGGGCAAGCTTCCGGACATGAATGTCCTCAGGGCCACCTCCTGCCCATGTGCCAGGACCGATCGTCCTTGATTAGATGTCCGGAGAACACTGTGCTGATCCTCAGCCTTTCGTGTTTGGAGGGGCTGACGGGCATACGCTTATGTTGCTGCTTTCCTCTAGATGATTCAGACTTACTGATATATCTGTTTGTATTTTTTTTATTCCTCTTTTGTGCAAAATCAAATAATAACAAAGTAATGCCTTGTAAGGGGAAAGTGCTCCTCTTTGCATTTCTTTTTTTAATGTTTTTGCAAAGAAAATTGGCAGCATCATGCTCTCAAATACTATTTAGTTAATTCATATAAGCTGGTAGAATGGGCCAGGACATTGTGTTCTGACCCGTCCCTAGCCAGTTGCTTAGCGTCCTCTGTCGTGTTGCGCTGGCTTTGTTAGTGCAGTTTATTTCAAGAACTCATGCCTTATGCCTGGGAGACAAAAAAACATTGATTATTTGCCATTTTTAGTTTATAAGTAGGTAGAACAAAACAACATATATTTTACATGGTTCCATATCAGTATAATTCTTTTGTAGCACCAGTTTTGGATGAAGCTTGATTATAATATGAACAATCTGTAAATACTATTTGGGAGACCAAAGGACGTATTCATGTATCTTATAGGAATATAGAATTTTAATTAATTGATGTCCTTTTGAGTTTGGAGGGGTTATATGGTTTAATATTAGAACTCAAAAATATTGTATCATGAAGTAATCTGTTATTTTGTTTCTTTTAAAGGGAGTTCTCGCTCTTCTGAACCAGCCAACCAAAGTTTTGAGAACTGTGTTAAGATAAATTCACACAGCTACAGGTAAGTAAAGAAAATAAACAGGTTCTTGTGCCAGGAAGAGTGTTTATGTATTGTGGATTATTTTACACCATTTGTGGTAGGCATAGGATAAAATTATGGAATTCATTTTTTTTATGAAACCATGAAAAGTGACAAAATTATTTCCATTTAAGTTCAGACATATTCATTGTTGTGTTCTTTAGAGTTTATTCTGTTCTTTTCAAAGCTGTGAAATCATTTAAGCATGCGAGGCCTCATTGTGATGGATCAGTTAGGCTTCTGTGGCATTACTCTCAACTCTTGCAAGTGGGATGTCCACCTGGTCATCTGACTGCTTCCGGTCCGTTGCCCGACCTCTTCTTTGTTCTATCTGCTGTGTTCATTTCACTCTTCCTACGGTTTACTTTCTGTCTTAAGAATTAGTATTATTAGCATTAAATTTGTGGAATTCTTTGGAGCGAGTAGACTAATAAAGACCAGCTATAGATCTAGCCAGTATTTGTAACATTGGAATTTATTGAGTATCTCCACAGAACAAAATATTACACTATTAAATGAAACTTTAGAACAATGCAGTTTTGGCATTTTTTGTTGTTTTTGTTTTGTTTTGTTTTGTTTTAGGTGAGAGGAGGGGAGATAGTGAGGCAGACTCCCACATGTGCCATGACCTGGATCTACCTGGCAGTCCCATCTGGGGCCAATGCTTTAGTACTGAGCCATTTTTAGCACCTGAGGCTGATATGATGGGACCAACTGAGCTATCCTCAGCACCCGGGGCCATGCTCAAACTCCTCAAGCCACTGGGTACAGGAGGGGAAGAGGGAGAAAAGAGGGAGAGGGAGGGAAGAGAAGCAGATGTGGCACCTCCTGTGTGCCCTGACTGGGAATCAAACCTGGAATGTTTATATGCCAGGCGTCAGCATATAAGTGTACCCAGTAAGTCAACCGGCCAAGGCCAAAGTTCCTTTTAACTGAGCTGTCTTAGAGAAGTTCTTTTATTAATTACAAAGATCTCTCTCTCTCTCTCTCTCTCTCTCTCTCCTTTTTAAAGAAAGAAAAAAGCATTTGAAGGTAGGAATTTTAACTATTTATTATTACCTTTTACCTCTCCAAAGAAATGAAGAGGTCCCGGGCAGACCTGCCTTTCCCATGCCCTTCTTTCCGCCTAGTAACGCGGCTCTGCTTCCAGGATACTCTTTCTTTCAGAAGATGGTAAGTTGATGTGCCTTTGGTTCAGTACATAATAGGATGCAAACTGTGAAGAATATGAAAACTGTTGGAACTTCCGGTGCTCAGATCTAAACCCGGGATAAAGGCAGCACCTTCTCGGGGCACTTTCCCCCAGTGGCTCTCGCCTTCAGTCCCACACACAGACCCTCCGCCAGCAGCCAGCCTGTCCGTGGGAGGGGGGCGGAGGGAGTGGGGGTGGGGGTGGGGGTGGGGGGTGTGGGAGGGGGGCGGAGGGAGTGGGGGTGGGGGTGGGAGTGGGGTGGAGGGAGTGGGGGCGGAGGGAGTGGGGGTGGGGGTGGGGGTGGGAGTGGGGGTGGGGGTGAGAGTAGGGGTGGGGGTGGGGGTGAGAGTAGGGGTGGGGGTTGGGGGTGGGGGTGAGGGTGGGGGTGGCAGTGGGAGTGGGGTGCTCTGTGGTCCGAGGGACGTGGGAGTAGAGTTATCATTTAAATGACTATTTTAAAAGATATTTTTTAGAATCGAATGATTTTCTGTAGTGAATTGTTTTTATATCATGTGAACATTAATCACAAATACACTGCTCACAAAGTTAGGGGATATTTTAAGTGAATATGAAGTGATAAAATATCCTCTTAATTTTGTGAGCAGTATATATTGCTTTTGGACATGGGTTTTTTTAAATATATTTTTTTTAAAACTAAAGGCAAAGATTTAATGTTGTACACTACAGTATTTCCAAATATGTACTCAAAAATATGGTTCTGGCCTAGAAATCTTAATTATTAAGATTATTTAAATATTTATTAAAGGATAACTTAGGATGTTTTTTTCCAACTCCTCATTTTATACATAATAAAATCAAGTTCCAAGAATATTAATCATTGAGCCCAAGATTGTACTTGGCAGTGACAGAAGTTGTGGCTGTAACACAGTATTCTGCGGACAGGGTCGGAGTTTTGCAAACATCCAGCATACATGTGAGCTTCAGATTTCTTAAACAGGCATTTTCACTTTTGTAAACATAAGGAAAGTTGATAATTTAACTTTTGGAAAAAACTTTTCTTAGTTCCAGTGAGATTAATAAACCACCAGGTCTCATCTGAAATTGTCAGTATCTTCTTCCCAGCCTCATTAGTCTTCAGTAAATATGAAAACACACATACACACCCACTCACTCATGTTACCTCTATTAACCTTTCATGTACTTTGAGCAGTTAGAAATTTGAGTTAAAAATGACTTTAAAAGGATAAAAAATTGTCTATCATAACTATTGACAACTGTGCCATACAATAGGGTGGCTATTAGCCATGTGTGAGACTATGAAACTGAGTTTTTAATTTTACTTAATTTGAAACAATATAAATTAAAATTTAAAACATACTTAATTCAGTTATGGAAAACTTGTACATATATTGGAAAGAACTCGGGTATGTGTATTCACTTTCTCAAATGTAAATTTTATATAATCTAAATTTAGATCAAGTATTTCCTTTTTTTTAAATTTATTTTTAATTGAGAGCAGGGGAGACAGACAGACTTCACATGTGCCCCAACCAGTATCCATTCACTAAGTCCCCTTGGGCTGATACTTTGCTCATCTGGGGCATTGGGCCATTGCTCGGCAGCTAAGCTATTTTTAGCACCTGAGGGGAGACAATGGAACCATCCTCAGTGCCTGGGGCCAACTTGCTAGAACCAGTCAAGCCCTGCCTGCAGAAGGGAGAAGGGATGGAGAAGCAGATGGTTGCTTCTCCTACGTGCCCTGACCGGGAATTGAACCCAGGAAATCCACACGCCGGGCGGACACTCTACCACTAAGCCAACTGGTTAGGGCCAGATCGAGTATTTTCTGTGAAAATTTACCATCCAAATTGAGGTATTCTGTAAGTATAAAATGTATACCAGATTTTGAAGATTTAGTCTGAAAGAAGAGAGTAAAACATGATAATTTTTATATTGGTTACATGTTGAAATGACAATATTTTGAGGTCAGTAAACATTTAATTGCACCTCTTTTTTTATTGTGCCTTCTCAAGGATTTATAGCTACATTTGTGGCTTGCATTTTACTTCAATAGGACAGTGCTCAGCTGTATTGTAGAAAGCTACATACTGCCTTGAATTTTTATGTTGAGCATTTAAAGATGCTGCCACCTCTCTATTTGGCAAAGGCACGGTGTTCTTATACTGATAAATACGTGGTTTGGTCTGCTGATAGTTATCTGTGTAATGTACGTAAAGTGTAAACTGTTCCTTTTTAACATTCTTGGCTCGTTTGGATGGATGAATGTCTTCTTTCCCCCACAGCAGTGGCATGCATATAACCCAGCGCTGCTGCTTCCTCACTGTGGGGTGATGGCGCCACTTCCTAATGGCACAGCCGTGCCCCCTCCTCTGTGTCACGTGCCCGACCTAGAGGCTGCGTCCACCTCCTCCGAACGGTCTCAGCAGCAGCCACGGGACTTGGACCGTTATCAGGTGACTAAACAGAAGAGGCAGAGACAGACCAGCGATAGTGACAGCAGCACAGAAAACAGCAGAGAAGGTGAACATAGCCCGAAGTCCCGCAAGTGTAAGAAGAAGAAAAGGCACTGAGTGCCGTCCCATGAATGTATCTACACTGGTCTCAATGCGCTTGACAGGAAAAACCTGTACTTCTGCTACGTGACCAAGTTCATGGCTTTGTCTTTCCTGAAAGCTGTGACATCTGACTTGCTTTTGAAACTTGGTTTTGAATGACAAAAACTGAAAAAGAATATAATGTACTACAATTTGCTTTTTGTTGTGATCTTGTTGATACAGCCTCAACAAGAAGTGTACTCTTGAGTGGTATATTTTAGTACTGATAATGAGATTGCACCAAACTGTCAATGAGAATTCACTTCCTGAGCAATTCTGGAAGGGCTCCCCGCTTCCCTAGATTGTCACGTATGGGAAGCGGTCAACTTTCTGAATGAAACTAGTACCAATGTTTAAGTGTTACATGTTGTTCCTAACAAAGACGGAAGAAGCAAGCTTAAGTTTCCTTTGCTAATAACATTTTATTTTTTAAGTGTCAATATATTATTTCAGAGTCCTATGCTCCTAACAGGTTGACTTCATAAAATGAGGATATGTGACAGTAACACCAAAGGAAATATGATTATTATGGAGGTAGTTTTGGCATCGTTCCATTTTTATACATTTGTATATAAATAGGAATATGTATCTCTTCACATTTACTAATTGTATTTCATGAAAATTAGTTGGCTGTTTCAGAATTTGGCATTAACTTCTTTTACAAACTGGTTTTGAGAGAGTATATTTCACATTAAGTAAATCTAGAAAATGAATAATGAATGTTTCATTAATGTATGATATTTAATATCTGTTTCTTATTTCTGGTTCTAAATTTAGTTTAGAAGATAAATGGACAACGTATAAACTTAGAGTTATGTAGACATTTTTGTTTACTTTTTAGCTCATCATAAACTAAAACATAAAAATATTTATGTACTAAAGCTAACTAAAGAATCATGGGGAGGTACCTACCCAGTTCAGTGCGAAAAGCCGTGTTTGGCTGTTTGTTTTGTGTGTTGCATAGCATTTTATAGATCTTCATTACCTAAAATAATAAAGGTGTTTTTAGCAAAGTAAATAACTGAATTTAACTTTTGGTTATAAATATACAATGCAGTCTATTATTAATATGGTTTATATTAGTTGTAATTAATATAATTTGTGTTATTAATATAATTCTCCAACTAAAAGACATAGGGTAACTGAATGGATAAAACAAGACCCTTACATATGCTGTCTCCAAGACTCACTTCATATCTAAAAACACACAGACTGAAAGTATAAAGGGATGGGATAAGATTTTTCATAAAAATGGAAACAAAATAAAATTGGGATAGCAATTCTTATGCCAGTCAAGGTAGACTTTAAAACAAGGGCTGTAACAAGAGACAACAATGTACCTAGCAGTTTTACTTCTGTGTGGTTTTCTGAAGAAACCCAAAACACTAAGTAGGAAAGACATATGCATCCATGTGTTCATTACAGCATTTACAATAGCCAAGATATGGAAGCAGCCCATGTGTCCGTCAGTAGGTGAATGGATAAAGAAGTGGTGCATCTATACAGTGGACTAGGACTCAGCTCTTACAGAAAAATGAATACTGCCATTTGCAACAACATGTATGGACTGAGGGTATTCTGTTGAGTGAAATAAGTCGAGAAGAAAAACAAATGTCATAGCATTGCCAAACTAAGCAAGCAGTCCAGAAACAAAGGTACGGAGAATATTTTGAAGGTTGTCAGGTGGGAGGGTTTGGAAGGGTGGGTGAGAAAGGTGATTTGGATTAAGAAATACAAATGGATTGTTACAGAATAGTCACATGATTTGAAGTACAGTATAGGGAATATATTGTCAGAAATACTGTAATAACTGTGTATGGTATCAGGTGCTAGATTTGTCAGGATGATAACTTCGTTAGTTGCATAAATGTCTAATCGCTGAGTTGTACACCCAAAACTAATAATACTTTACATCAACTAATTAAAAACTAAAAAATTATTTAGAACAAAACACTCATAGATACAGATAACAAATGGTTAAGAATGGTGGGGGGAGGACAAAGGTTAAAGGGGGTGAAATGCAAGGTGAGGGAAAGAGACCAGACTTCAGTGATGAGCACATAATAAAGGAGACGTAGGTTGTATTGGAGAAGAAAGTAAAGAAAGAAAGGAGATGAGCTCTAAGGACTGCCCTAACAATTGCCATTGTGTGTAATGGATTACCTTAGGGAGATGCATCCCTTAGGCCGGGAACGAGGAACCGCCAGCAAAGCACAATGACAAGCAGAGTGTCAGGTCTGGGAATACAAGTGAAATAAGTGTTTCCAGGGGAAAGAAGTAATTAGTTGTGTCACATGCTATTAATAGATCAAGAAAGATGAAGACTCAGAATTGGTCCTGCGATTTAGCCAGGATCTTTTTGTGGACCCGAGAGGGGCCACATACTGAACCTGACAAGCTCAGGTGAGCCCTGCACGGTGGCCTTGCAGACTTAGAGGCCTAAAGCGAAGGCTGGGAGCCTTTTTGGCTGAGAGAGCCATGAACGCCACATATTTTAAAATGTATGAAATAATTCTGTGAGAGCCATACAATATGTTTAACACTAAATACAAGTAAATGTGTGTGCTCTATGTAAGACCAACACTTTTAAAGTACAATAAGTCTCTGAATTCTTTTTAATAACGTTGTTATGCTGTTGCTAACCAATGATGAATGAAGTACTTCTTACCATTAATGTGACTTCTGGTGCTGCATGGTTTTCCTGATGGCTTTGTAGTCTGGCTGATACGTGGTGAAGTTCAGCTTCATGCAGGCTTGGAGACTTCCATCTGTTAAACGTGATCATAGGTTGGTCTAAACGTTCTTTAGATGTGAGAAAGACTGCTCACATGCATACGTAGAGCCAAACATTGTCAGTACAGCAATACTCACGCTGCAGTGTGTGGTATGTGACGAGAAGTGCGTTCCAAGTTTTGACAATCAGCTGGTCCATAGGTTGAAGTTTTTTCATTTCTCCCCACTTGTGTTTGCTCACCAACTCTGCTTGCTGTTGTGTCTTTCCAAATCTTCATTCAGTGACTTGAACTTATTCACCCACATGTCTGAGGCCTTCAGGTCAGCAGCTTGTAGCTCAAAATCTCTGACGGAGACACCGGGGATGTAACTCAGGTCGGTGCTGTCCACTGCACACTCGTGTGGATGGGTGATGAATTTATAAAGACGAGTGCACTCATGAAATTCTCCAAAGCGCGCTTTGAATGACTGCAGGAGATTAGATGTGAAGCCCACTAGCTGCTGGAGATCAAGATGTTGAGCAGGGTCACTTGCTGTGCATGCATCTTTAAACTCTCCCAGTTTTTCAAAGTGTAGTAAACGACCTGTTTCAATGTCGGCAATGAAGAGTTCCAGCTTGTTTTCAAATTGCAAGCACTGCTTGTTGAAGGGATAAGACTGTATTTCCAATGCCTTGCATTTTCACATTGAGCTGATTCAGATGTTCCGTCATGTCCACGAGGTAGTAGAACTTCAGGAGCCACTCAGAGTTACCTAACTCAGGATGCTCGATGTTCTTCATTTCAAGGAAAGTCCAGATTTCGCTCAGACAAGCCGCGAAACGGCTGAGCACCTTCCCTCTTGACAACCAACGCACATTGCTGTGCAGAAGCAGACCAGGATAATTATTCCCAACTTCATCCAGCAGTGTTTTAAACTGGCGATCATTTAAAGCTTGGGCAACAATAAAGTTGACCACCCGAATGACCAGCGACATCACCTCACCAAGCTGCTCGCCACACATCTGAGCGCAAAGTGCCTCCTGATGTAGGATGCAGTGAAAACTTAGGATGGGTCTCTTTTCATGTTCACGAAGAAGCGCTATGAATCCTCTGTTTTTCCCCACCATGCACAGAGCACCATCAGTACACACCGAAATAAGTTTATCCATCGGTAGATTTTTTTCTTTAGTGAACTCAGTGAAAGACTTGAATAAATCCTCCCCTCTTGTTGTCTCTTTCATAGGCAAAACAGCAAGACTTTCCTCAGGTACTGTGTCACCGACAGCATACCTTGCAATCACGCTGAACTGGGATAAATGGCTTACGTCTGTTGACTCATCCAAAGTGAGAGAAAAGAATGGTGCTGCATTTATGTCCTTCACTCATGTTGCCTCAATTTGATTTGCCATCATGATGATACAGTCGTGAACAGTTCTTGCCAACAAAGGCATGTCTTTTATTCGTTTGATTATCTTGTTTTTATCCGAAAGGTTGTCAAAAAGTTCATTGGCAACATCAAGCATGAATGTTTTGGCATACTCCCCATCTGTGAATGGCTTTCCGTTTCTCACAATTGCTAAAGCACCAGCAAAGCCAGCCGAATTCCAGTCACCTTGTTGGGTCCAAACACGGAGTTGCTGCTGACTAGCTTACACTCTGCACAGTAGCTCTTGACATGCTTTCTTCCTGCTGTCCCCCGCTGGATATTTCGATGCAAATGTAGTATGGTGTGTGTCAAAATGCTGCTTTATATTTGACCATTTTCATCGATGCAATTTTATCATTGCATATTAGACACACTGCAGAACCTGCTCTCTCCACAAAGACGAATTCCTCTGTCTATTCCTGCTGAAAAATACAATATTCATCTTTTTTTTTTTTAGCCATTTTCTTCATCAAAAGGGTTTCTGCAATTAGCTGACTACTTTATTAAAAGGAGGGAAGTTTACTTCCTGACCTCACAACAACCTGTGTACGTTACGCATTATCCAATAAAAATTTGGTGTTGTCCTGGAGGACAGCTGTAATTGGCTCCAGCCACCCGCAACCATGAACATGAGCGGTAGGAAATGAATGGATTGTAATACATGAGAATGTTTTATATTTTTAACATTATTATTTTTTTATCTTATTTTTATTAATTTTAATGCAATGACATTGATAAATCAGGGTACATATGTTTCGAGAAAACATCTCCAGATTATTTTGACCTTTGATTATGCTGCATACCCCTCACTCAAAGTCAAATCATCCTCCGTCACCTATCTGGTTTTCTTTGTGCCCCTCCCCTCCCCCCACTCCCTCCCTCTCCTTCCTCACCCCCTCCCCACCCCTCCACCCCACTCCCTGTTACCATCACATTCTTGTCCATGTCTCTGAGTCTCATTTTTATGTCCCATCTATGCACAGGTTCATATAGTTCTTAGTTTTTTCTGATTTACTTATTTCACTCCATATAATGTTATCAAGGTCCATCCATGTTATTGTAAATCATCCGATGTCATCATTTCTATTTAATTAAAGATTTGTCTGCGAGCCAGATGCAGCATCAAAAGAGGCATATCTGGCTCATGAGCCATAGGTTCCCAACCCCTGACTAAAGTAACCACTCAGGATATTCTGGTGAGAACTTTCTCGAGTCCTGTCCTAGGGAGGTGTTTTTCTCTAACAAAGGTCAGTATTTACCTTAATGGAGTGTGTTGTCTTTTGCATCTACAACAATGTAGCTGATAACATGCCTTTGAAATGTAAGGGTCATCTTTTCCTGCCCCCTTCAGGCAGGCTTCCCACTGGGGCAGGAACCTACAAACTCCCTCCTTGTTAGTATCATGTCAGTTACCTATGAACTATCTTATTCCTGCCCATAAAAGAAGTTCCAGTGTATACATTTTTACTTTTTATCCAGTCCCAGAGATTTCTCCTGTTTTGCTTTCTCCCGCCTGCCCAATAGGTCACCAATCAATGTCATGTAATCCCCCTTTCATCTCTCCCTTCGGTTCTAATTGTTAGGTTGAAGCTGGGGGTGGCCGGTATACTGGGGAAGGGGAAAGCTTCCTTTCTGTTTCTCTTGGCCACCGGCAGGTCTGTATATAACCCCACGGCTAGGTCTGATCCAGGTCTGCACTGCCTTAACCTGTGTGAGAGAGCTGACAGGCTAAACCCCTCCCTGGGCCTCTGGGTGGGCACCGGGAGAGCTGAGCTGAAAACCTAAGGCTGGTCTATTCCAAAAGGACTGTTTATTTAAACTGCTTGGGTTCAAGTGTGCCAAGATGAACCCAAATGCCATGTTGGCCCCCGGGAGGGTTGGAGAAAGGTATTTATAATCAGGGGTCTTGGGAAAAGCTGCTGACGTCACTGCCTCTATAGGTAGAAGGTAATATTTTTTGGTATGTAGATTGGAGAGGTGCTACAATTTCTCCAAATTGTTTATCTCTGGGCTCAATTGTAAGGAACTAGCCTGTGCTAGTTCAAAAGGCCCTGGGTGGCCTGCCTGGCCTAGGCTTCAAGCAGGCCAGCATGCACTCCCCTCTGGTTTGCACTGTCCTTGGGGGGAGGAGGCTGATCTGAAAGAAAACTGCTTATCATGCTTATCAGAGGATAGCGCCTTGGGCTGTAACTAAGCTTTTACAAACAATGTGATTTAAAACTCCTTTAATTGTCAGGTCCCTTTCTCTGATTAAAGATAAGCTTTTTGCTACATTTCAAAGAGAAGGCGGGGGAAGCCATTAAGTGAGAGAACAGCAAGCAAATTAACTACAGCCTCACAGTGGGGGAGGTAAATGTTCCGTCTTGAGCCGGGGTAAGGAATTGTGTGAGGGGAGTTTCAGTTTTAAAGGAGGCTCTGGTTTGGAATGCTGCCCTGAACCCAAACCTTACACTAGTGTATAAAATAAGTGGCGAAGCCGCCATTTTCCAGAACATTTTCTTAATCTTTTGAGACTCCGCTTCCTGGCAATTGTCGACAGTTTGGCTCAAATAAACTCAAAAAATGCTTACGGGTTTGGAAGCTTCTTACGTTGAAACTTTATATAAGACATTTTGGATAAATGGTTTTGACAAAAGCATAGTTGGAGTGATTTCAAGTGAGAATAGAGGAAATAACAGTGCAAGAGAAGATAACTTTCAAATATATTGCCGTGGAAAGAAGGGGTGAAATAGAACTATTAACTCAAGGAAGAAACGTGATTTAGAGAGATTTTTGTTAGGGTGGAAGAGAAGATAAAATTGGTCTCAATATGTCAATATGTTATGTTTAAAAAGAAGTTATATTTACTGATTTTTAAAATCTTTTTTTATCTTAAGACAGTTAACTCTGTTACATGTTTTAAATTGTGTGTGTGTGTGTGTGTGTGCGCGCGCGCGCACGTGCTTTCTCCCCATAAGATTTCATTTTAATCTAGTTAATATGTTGTCAAAACTCTCAGATCTTTATTGTTTCTGGGATTTTTATCATAAGCAGAAAAGCTTTTCACAAATATTAAGAAGAAATCGTGTTTTAAAATTTTGTCAGATTCAATTTTATATATAAATCTGGGAGTACTTCATTAGAATATGAAGAGGTAAAGATTTTAGAATTTTGTACAACACAAGCAATTCTGAGTTTCTGTTTGAATCCCTGCATGAAGATTTTGCATGCGGAAAGCAGCAGTGGTGTTTCCTCTGCTGTGCAGTCCTGAAGAGGATACAGTCCTAATGAACAGAGTGAACACTCCCCTTCACAGAGGTTGATTCCGCTAGAATAAGAGTTTGAAACAAATTCAGCTGAAGAAAGACGCCAGCCTCCTACATAGCATAAACAGACTGCAAGGGGCTCAAAGGAAGTCAATTCTATTTCCAAGTGTGGTGAAAAGGAAATTGTGAAGATGGGTGCATTCACCTTGAATTTAGAAGAATTAGTGGCATTTTGAAGGGTCAGGAATAAGGAGGTTATTTCCCATCAAAATGAAGAGTTTGGAGGTGGGCAAAGGAAAAGTGTAATCAATATATGGCAAATAGGCCCTGGCCGGTTGGCTCAGTGGTAGAGCATCGGCCTGGTGTGCAGGAGTCCCGGGTTTGATTCCCCGGCCAGGGCACACAGGAGAAGCGCCCATCTGCTTCTCCTCCTTCCTTCCTCTCTGTCTCTCTCTTCCCCTCCCGCAGCCAAGGCTCCATTGGAGCAAAGTTTGCCTGGGCGCTGAGGATGGCTCTGTGGCCTCTGCCTCAGGCGCTAGAATAGCTCTGGTTGCAACAGAGCGATGCCCCAGATGGGCAGAGCATCGCCCCCTGGTGGGCATCCCGGGTGGATCCTAGTCGGGCGCATGAGGGAGTCTGTCTGACTGCCTTCCCTTTTCCAACTTCAGAAAAACACACACACACACACACACACACACACAAATATATATATGGCAAATAAAGTAGAAAAATGTAAGGAACTCAGATAACAGTTGATAGCAGTTACAAATTTAGAAGTCAATTAAAATTTCAGTTGGGGGAGTCGCAGTAATATGACACCCTTTTAACACAGCATAAGAAATTTTGCCTCCTGTCATAAAATATTTTAAGAGAATAGATGAGTGCCTGACCAGGCAGTGGCACAGTGGATAGAGCGTAGGACTGGGATGCAGAGGACCCAGGTTTGAGACCCCGAGGTCTCCAGCTTGAGTGCAGGCTCATCTGGTTTGAGCAAAGCTCACCAGCTTGAGACCAAGGTCGCTAGCTTGAACAAGGGGTTACTCGGTCTGCTGAAGGCCCGCGGTCAAGGCACATATGAGAAAGCAATCAGTGAACAACTAAGGTGTCGCAACGAGAAACTGATGATTGATGCTTCTCATCTCTCTCCGTTCCTGTCTGTCTGTCCCTATCTATTCCTTTCTCTGACTCTCTCTCTGTCCCTGGGGGGAGGGAGGGGGAAGAGAATAGATGAGTTAAACCTGTAAGGAAAATAAATGGTTGTCAGCTATTATGAAAGGAGTAAGATTTAAAAAAAAAAATAATGCAACCATCCACTCTGACAAGAAGCTATCTGAAATAAGGATTATTTCCAATTCTTCCGGCCAGAAGGATGAAACTCAAGTTCAGTTTTCTGCGGGAGGAATGGCTTCCTTCCACCTCCCCCGTCTCAAGCAGGGAGAACAGGAACTTGCCCCTTGCCCGAGGTCTTCACGTTCAGGGCAGCCATGGCGCACAGACCCAGAGCACATGGCTTCAGCTCTTCTGAGCGCATGCTGGGAGCATGGGAGGTGCGCTTGCACTTGTCCTGCTCTAAGAGTCACCGGTGAATCCATTCTTCAACCGTCTGCAGGACAGTGAGAAATCCATACCGAGTCCGTTGCAGGACAATTGCTGATTCCCAGCCCACAGGGTATCAACCGATAAGACACTACTTTTTGAAGCCGTGGACACAAAAATTAAGAAAGTTCATCTCTCTTCCAAACTATGAAGCTTATCATTTTTTTTTTGTATTTTTCTGAAAATTTTTTGTATTTTTCTGAAGCTGGAAACGGGGAGAGACAGTCAGACAGACTCCCGTATGCGAGGAAGGAGGGGGTGGGGGTGGAGAAGCAAATGGGCGCTTCTCCTATGTGCCCTGGCCGGGAATCGAACCCGGGTCCCCCACACGCCAGGCTGACGCTCTACCGCTGAGCCAACCGGCCAGGGCCAAGCTTATCATTTTTTAAATCAAGATATTTGAGTTTAACATCTTAGTGAAAAGTAATATATGTTAAAGAAGGATGTCCTCAATAATGAAGTTGGGTAGTTCTGAGAGGAAAATGTTTCCTCTTCCAACTTAAGTCTAAGTCGGGTCAGGAACCTATGGCTCACGAGCCAGGTGTGGCTCTTTTGATGGCTGCATCTGGCTCTCAGACAAATCTTTAATAAAAAAATATCTTAAAAATATAAAACATTCTCATGTATTACAATCCATTCATTTCCTACCGCTCATGTTCATGGTTGCGGGTGGCTGGAGCCAATCACAGCTGTCCTCTGGGACAACACCAAATTTTTATTGGATAATGCGTAACATACACGGGTCATTGTATGGCTCTCACGGAATTACATTTTAAAATATGTGGTGTTCATGGCTCTCTCAGCCAAAAAGTTTCCCGACTGCAAATTGATATCTTAATTCATCCTGAATTAATGGATTTAAGAAAAGTTAAATCGCATGCATGGGAGTACTAGGGAGTAGCTTCCCAAACACAGAGGTAAGGTTTATATACCAGCTTAAAAAGAGCCCAGGAAAGGAGCTTTGTGGGTGTATCTGAGAAGCGAATGTATGAAAACTTGGTAAAAGCAGTGGAATTGGGACCTAATGTTAGCAATAGCCAGCTGCCCCGAATAATTTACGTAATTGTTTCTTTGTCTTTGGAAGAGAAGTGGACAATATATTGACTAAACATATTTGGGGATAAGTATTTGAACGTACTGCGATATTTCTTGACTTAAATAGGCCACAGTTGTTTATACCCATTGAAGTTTATATCTGGGGGCTTCATGACCTCAGTCAGCTGGTGCCTTCAAGAGCACTCTATAGTTTGCTTACAAAGGAGAGGGTCATCAACATCTTGGAGAAGAGCAGAGCCTTGGGTAAAGGTTAGTGTATAAATCGGCTGTAAGGACTTGGGAAAATACTGAGTGGGACTCACAGTATGCTGAGGTATGCCAGTCTGCATTAACTGTCTTCCTCTAAGTGTGAATATAGACAGACAGACACACACACACACAAGGATGAGTCAGTGTACAATGGTATTGTGAAGGACGTTGATGAGCAGAGGTCACCTCCTGCAAACCACGTTGCGTTAGCAGAGAATGAAATAAGGCGGGTGTCTGAGATCGAGACTGCAGCCCAGCATGGGATCACGATGTAGTTCATTGCCCTTAGATCTTTCAGAAATCAATAGATTTTATTTCTCCCTGAATCAAATTTCCTGTCTTCTCTTTAGGGGCAAAGGTGAGGGTCTGGCGTGATGAGGAGGTGAAGTGAAGGACTGCTTGTTGTAAAAAGGAATCTATTGTAGGTTTAGTTCCTCGTTCTGCATCTCAATACGTAGGGTTTTGGACTACAGATAGGGAGGTCTGTTTTTTTTCCAGGTAAGGTAGTATATGGGTTCTGAATTTACTAATAATGCAACCTCATGTGCGTGCAAAGCCCAAAGGTTCATTGGGACATCTTTTAAGATTGGGTCTTTTTCGGAGGATTTTGAATGGAAATAGGTTTCCATTAAGGATAGTAGGAAGGTTGCGATTTTGCCTGAGGGTAGGGAAATAGAGATCCCCTTCCCTTTGCATTGCATTTTAGCATTGAACTTGTGGACAAGTCCTGCCAGGGGTGAGGACGATGGAGACGCAAAGACCCGACTCCGGGGACCAGGTTCAGTGACGCAGATCCACTTTATTCAGGAAGTACGCAAGTTTATATAGATGAGTTCAGCCAATAGGATGTTACAGCGTGTCCTTCATAGCCAATGGTTGAAAAGATCAGGGAGCTGCGTGGTTGGCGCTGAGTCACTTCCTTACAGCCCGCGAGCTCCCTTCCTGGGTGTGCCCAGGAGGCTTCTGGGAGCTGGAGTGTTCCCACAGCATTGCATCAGCCGCAGCTGCTAGGAATGCGCTCTGCTCTCCACCCACAGAACTTGTAATGGGCAGTTAGCTATGAGCATAGCAAGGACTTCAGACTGGGCACAGGCAGTCACCAGGGTGGAAAGCCTTAGCAAAGCCCTGGCAACAGGGAAAACTGTCAAGACAAGGACCTTGCCCTGGGGACGTTTCCTGCCCTGGCGTCCTAGCACTGTGCAGGTGAAGACCCCTTAATGGGGGAATGAACCAGGGGACCAGGGAATGCATGTGTAAATGGTTGTCAGCTGTACTGAAAGCTGTTGTATGCTTTCCACAGAGGGAGAGAAATCGCAGCACCACCTCTAATGTATCTTCTGCCTTTCAGTCAGTCGTCTTGCCTGCAGGATGGATGGTTTCTACTAGGCAGAAGGACAGTTGATGCCCATGTCCCAGCCAGCAGTGCTGGGGGACCATGTTTTCTAGGCAGACTGATGGGGTTTAGGCTGTAGAAGCCCCACACTCCTGGGCTCTACAGGAACTGTCTGTCGCACCTGGCTGTCCTCCTGGCTGCCTAGTATTCCTGGTCTCAGAGAGGCATTTGTTTTTTATTATTCTCTCTCTCTTTTTTTTTCCTTTTTGCACCTTTCTGAAGCTGGAAACGGGGAGGCAGTCAGACAGACTCCCGCATGCGCCCGACTGGGATCCACCCGCATGCCCACCAGGGAGCAATGCTCTGCCCATCTGGGGCGTCGCTCTGTCACAACCAGAGCCATTCTAGCACCTGAGGCAGAGGCCACAGAGCCATCCTCAGCACCCGGGCCATCTTTGCTCCAATTGAGCCTTGGCTGCAGGAGGGGAAGAGAGAGACAAAGAGGAAGGAGAGGGGGAGGGGCGGAGAAGCAGATGGGTGCCTCTCCTGTGTGCCTTGACTGGGAATCGAACCCGGGACTCCTGCATGCCAAGCCGACGCTCTACCACTGAGCTAACCTTCCAGGGTCTGTTTTTATTATTCTTATCTTTCTCAGTATCATAGCTTGTTGTTTGCATACAGTGTGCCCCTTATGTATATAGCTATTGTCAAATGTATTCCTAAACTCTTTGTAAGACTCTGTAAAGCTCAGATAAATACTCAACAGCAAAGCGATTATTTCTCTATGAAACTCATTAGAAATGAGACAGTTAAAACTACCAGTGGGGAAGGATAAGGGGACTTTGAAGTTGCAAAGTTGTAGCTTCTGTCCTAATCAGCAGGTTAGTGGTTAATGTACTAGAAAGGGGTGCTCTTGGGAGCCGCAGGCAACCGAAGCAGCCCTGATTCTGGGAGGACAGCAATCAATCCGAAGTAGTGTCTGGGAAGCGTATGACTGGACTGAGACAGCAAGCAGTCAACTTTCCGCTGGGACTCTGGCTCCAGAAGAAACAAGAGCAGTTAACTTTCTCCCTTGAATTCCAGTCCCCTCACCTCCTCCCTTTTCTCCTCCACATAAAGAGGCCTGATTGAGAAAATGTGTTAAGGCAGTTATTATCACTTTTTTTAAGAGAAAGGAGGGGAGATATACTCCTACATCTACTCCAACTGGGATCCACCCGGCAACCCCTGTCTGGGGCTAATGCTTGAATCAATGGAGCTATCTTCAGCACCTGAGGCTGATGCTCGGACCATGTGAGCCACTGGCTGTAAGAGGGGCAGAGGGAGAGAAGGGGGAGAGGAAGAGAGAAGCAGATGGTCGCTTCTCATGTGTGCCCTGACCAGGAATCAAACCCGGGACGTCTGTATGCAGATGCTCTATCCCCTGAACCAACCAGCCAGGACCTTAGACTGTATTTTAACTATGATCACAAGAGGTGTCCCTGAAGAGAACACAAAAGATGCATCCTCCATGATTCAAAGTCATTCCTAAAGATTATTGGAAAAAAGGAAAGCTTGTTGCCATGGGCAGTAAAAATGGTACCCTACTCTTCCACAAGAGTAAGACGCCTCCATTCATGGATCCACGAATTCATGATTTCAGGAGGGCGATACTGAGGTGGGACTTTCCAGCACTACGACGGCAATGAGATAGGAGAGGCGTTAGATTTAGACAATCCCCTGAAAGTTGGTGACGGTCAGTCAGAATTTACCGTTTGTGTATTTTATGTCTTAGAACCTCAGCCTGACAGTTGGCTGCCTCGAAGCACAGACCAGATAATCTGTACTCTCTAGCAGATAGAAAATTAGAATATCTCTGGATCTTTGCAGAGCTGTCAGGACACAAAATCACAATGGAAGGAGACACTCATCAGGTTTCTTTAGAGGACTCACAACAAAGTGTGTTCAAGGGGACAGCAGTGCAGTGAGAAGCACAAACTCTTTTATGAGGCCGCTCACACAATGGACTCCTGGGCACTATGCCTGGATTCTATCCTATGAGTCTCGTTTTCACGATAATACTTTTAGATTGCGTAATACAAAACAGTAACACAAAGTTCAGTGACTGGCCAGCTAAAAGCCAACGACAGTTTCAATTGAACTGTGGTCCCAAGAACCAGGAGAGCCAGTGTTGTTCTTCCGGTCTGAAAGCCATAGACAAACCAACGTCTCCGCCTGCAAGCAGCCCTCTTATTCAGAGGAAAGTTGGCTTTTTGTTCTGTGCAGGCCTTTTCTGTAGGTGGGACGAGGCCCACCCATAGCGGGAAGAGCAGTCTGCTCCATACGGTCAATCAGTGTAAACACTAGACTCGTTCCAAAATGCCCGCACAGAAACACCAGAATAATGTTGGACAGCATATCTGGGCACCCTGAGACCCAGGCAAGTTGACACATGAAGAATTAACCGTCGCATGGTGGGATCTTGATAACATTATACGAAGTGAAATAAGTAAATCAGAAAAAACCAGGAACTGCATTATTCCATACGTAGGTGGGACATAAAAGTGAAACTAAGAGACATTGATAAAAGTGTGGTGGTTACGGGGGGAGGGGGAAGAGGGAGAGAGAAAGGGGGAGGGGGAGGGGCACAAAGAAAACTAGATAGAAGGTGACAGAGGACAATCTGACTTTGGGTGTTGGGTATGCAACATAATTGAACGACAAGATAACCTGGACTTGTTATCTTTGAATATATGTATCCTTGAATATATGTATCCTGATTTATTGATGTCGCCCCATTAAAAATAAAATTATTAAAAAAAAAAGAAGAAGAAGAAGAACTAACCGTTGCATTGGAGGGAAGTTGAACTCACATGCAGGTGGGAGTCCTCGATGATGTCTTCAAGTTGCCAGGGACAGTGTTTATATACCAACTTAACAGAAGGGGGATGGTGAGGGCTTTGGTGGGAAAGCAGGGAAGGTTCTATTGGGCTTTTTACACAACGTTTCATGCAGGGACCGCTGGGCAGTGTCCTCGGCTGGAAGTGCCCCTGCAGGCTGACCTAAGGGCGGCTGAATTCTAACAGCCCAGTGTTAAGGCTGAGCCTCCTTCAGACGCAGAACGGGCACAGCCTTCAGAGGGGGGTGTACAGTCCAGTAATCCAGTAAAGGGAAGTTTAAACAAGGTTTCTTACTGAGGCTGCTGTTGACTTATTCAGATGTTTTCAGATTCAAGTAACACTTGGACAGTTCTGGTGGGTTGTTGGTCCCTTTCATAGCAAATGTCCTTGCCTGTGTGTATACTGCTCACAAACATTAGGGGATATTTCAAAATGCATATGAAGTGATGAAAAAAAAAGCATTTGATTTTATTAAACAAGAACATCAGAAAAGCAAACGACAAGTCAAAGAAAGTTGTTAATTATTCAAATGAGATGCAAAACCAACTTTGATTTCACTGGTGAAAATGCGCTGTCCAAAAGGCTGAAAGCATTGGAGTATCTGCACGTTCCCTGGTCCCCTCATTTTTGTGAGCGATGTATAAAACTGAAATAGGCGCCTGACCACGGGGTGGGGCAGTGGATAGAGCGTCGGACTGGGATGCGGAAGGACCCAGGTTCGAGACCCCGAGGTCACCAGCTTGAGCGTGGGCTCATCTGGCTTGAGCAAAAGCTCACCAGTTTGGACCCAAGGTCGCTGGCTCCAGCAAGGGGTTCCTCGGTCTGCTGAAGGCCTACAGTCAAGGCTCATATGAGAAAGCAATCAATGAACAACTAAGGCGTCGCAACAAAAAAGTGATGATTGATGCTTCTCACCTCTCTTCGTTCCTGTCTGTCTGTCCCTATCTGTCCCTCTCTCTGATTCTCTGTAAATCAATCAATCAATCAATTAAAATTATTAATTAATTAAACTTATTTAATTAATTTTAATAAATTAAATAAATAAATAGATTAAAAACTGAAATGTCCCTGTAAATAAATTAATTAATTAATTTAAAAAACTGAAATAGGATGATTACGTGTCAGGGGGAAAAAGAGGTTTTGTCCTAAAATGGTTCTCAACACAGATTATTGTAAGAAAAAGCTCCATTTAATTTATCCAACTTGAAATTACTTAGGTCAGAGTCTTCACAGAGGGTTTCATTTTCCGTCATACTGACTATGAGGCCCGGAGGATAGGCAGCAGAAGTGACAAGGATATCTTGCGCATTTCCATTCGGAAGCACCGTCTGGTTATTACAGATGCTGCGGGCAGATCTTCAGTACCAACAGTGTGGTCATAGATTTGGAACACTGGACCAGGTACCATGAGATGTCTTACCTTTTCTCTGCTCAACAAAGATACAGATTTTGGGGCAACTGAACTCAGCTTCTTCATTTGTAGGGCGGTTTCCTCGGGACTAATGTTGGGCGTGAAGTAGCCTGAATAAATAGTAGTTACTATGATTATGAACCTCTTACAGCTTCAGCCCCTCACTCATTCATTCATTCATTCATTCATTCCTACTTCCAAAACCAAGTAATGAACATCTCCAACAGTAAACAGAGTCTGATTAATGTTTTTTTTTTTTATTGTTGCCTGAAAATTTAGTTCTTTGAAGCAGTTCAGTGAGTTTATCTTTTGTGTTCTTCAAAAAAAGTACATTATGGTATCCTGCACAAGTCTTTAATAGGGTTCCCAATTACTTCTGGGGTAGGTGGATCACAACGACCGTCTCGGTACCACTTTGATGGGGACGAGGAGGGAAGAGGCTGCTGTGAGGACTGCTGGATAACCCGTGGGCGGAGAGGAGGTTGGTACCAGTTTACAAGACAGACCGACCCGAGATCTTCATCAAAGTAATGGCTGTAACAGCCGCTGTCCCCTTTTCACATACAACCCACAGGCTGACATTTCGGAGTCTCTTACTTTCCAAATATAACCTCTGTGTAATCAGATTCTACCTGTGTATGCATGTTCTGAGGGAGGACGTTGGAGTCAATGGCTGGTCTGTTTTGCCATTTAAAATCTGGTGACGTGGCCCTGAGCTTTGCCACTGCAGAGGGGTGAGGTTTTAAGCCCAGAAGATTTTAATTGGATTTTAAAGCAATATAATTAACTAATTTAGCAATCTCTGGTTAAAGAAACATGCCGGGTTTTCAGACCAACTGGCAAAAAATGCCAATTGCACAGGCATTCGAATAGTTTAAAAAAGTGTGATACATATCTAGACACGCATACAAAGGCATGTTAGTTGTACCAAAAGTGCTAAGCTCATACTAAATGCAGTTTAATGGTTGCTGAATTTTTACCACTGAAGAAAGACATTTTTTATTCCAAAGTGTAGTATCAGCTGCCTTACATAAACATACTGCTCACAAAATGTAGGGGATGTTTTAAAATGAATATCAAGCAATGTAAAAAAGCATTTGATTATTTTTTATTAAACAAGAACATCAGAAAAGCAAATGATAAGCCATATTATGCAAATGAGATGCAAAACCAATTTTTACTTTATTGATGAGAATGCGCTATCCAAAAGGCTGAAAGTACTGGAGTATCTGCACATTCCCTGGTCCCCTCATTTTGTACAAATTTCAGGAAAACATAATAATGAAGTTCATGACATTATGAATCAGCTCATTTTCCATTACCCTAATTTAATATGTAATTTCTTTTATAATTGTCAGTCACTAATCTAGTAAGCTAAGTATATTATTTTGCTGTTGATTATATTTTCATATATATTATTATAAATGAAATTTATGAGGAAAAAAGGATTATCTTTTTTCTTATTTATATATTTTTTTGATCTGTGTAAAGTCAGTTCTTTGTCCATTCTTTTTCTGTTGTGGAAATAATTTTTTAAAATTATTATTATTTTAGGAGAGAGAGAGAGAGAGAGAGAGAGAGAGAGAGAGAGAGGGGCTGGCTTACAGGAAGGGAGAGCCTGACCAGGCAGTGGCGCAGTAGAGTGTCAGACAGGGACGTGGAAGTCCCAGGTGTGAAACCCTGAGGTTGCTGGCTTGAGCAAGGGGTCACCTCACTCTGTTGTGATGTTTCTCATCTCTCTCCCTTCCTGTCTGTCTGTCCTATCTGTCCCTCTCTCTGTCACACAAAAAAAAGGGGGGGAAGTGGGGGAGAGAGATGAAAATCATCCACTCATACTTGTGGCTCCTTAGTTGTTCATGGATTGCTTCTCATATGTGCGTTGACCTGGGGCCTCCAATCAAGCCAGTGCCGCCTTGCTCAAGCCAGTGACCTTGGGCTCAACCTGGTGGGCCTTGCTCAAAGCAGATGAACCCGCGTTCAAGCCGGCGACCTCAGGGTTTCAAACCTGGTTTCCTCAGCATCTCAGTCCGACGCTCTATCCACTGCACCACTGCCTGGTCAGGGAAAATTATTTTTAAAAGGTCCATATAGAGAAGAAATATGACTATTGGCATTTATAATTATTTCAAATATAATTTCCCCTTTGTCACTTGGTTTCAGTTTTGTTTACTTATCTTTGAGCTAGAGAATTGAGAGTTTGTACTCAAGTCTACCACTTTTTCCTTTGTGGTATTTGCCTTGGGTTACATCCTTAGGAAGGTTTATTCATTATTAAATTATGTGACTATTTCCAACTTTTCCTCTGGCATTTTACTTCATATTTAATATTTGAATAATAATCTACCTAGAATTAATGTTATTGTGTAGTATAAATTAAGGATTAAACCTTACTTATTCTCCAAAAGTTTAGTTAAAATGACTCCTTTATTATGTAATAAATTCTTGTTTATGTACCTTTTATTTTGTTCCATTGAACAGTTTTATCAACAATACTACAATGTTTAACTTCTCTAGTTTTAAAGATAAAATATACTATCTCCACACACTTTGGCATCTTCCTAAAACTTTTAAATCAATAAAATTGTATTGCAGTTAAATTTGTTTTTCTGCTTGTTTTATTTTATTGATGTGAAATGGGTTTAAATTCAAGAATTGCTTACCAATAGTTTAATAAATAATCTGGTTAATTTTTTATTTCCTATTTCTTCTTTTCTAATCTAAGCTAAAATAGCTACATAATTATTTGAAGTCCAGTTTATTTCAAAAATAGTATGAAAATGCTGCCCTCTTGTGTCAATGTAATTTACAGTTTTATTAATCATGCTGGTACTTGTTTTAAGTAGCCTCTATTCACGTTAAAGAGGATAAAACAGAATCAATATTTTTACACATTTATGTGAATGTATTATTACACTAAGGAACAATTTTTTTCATTTTCTGTTGCATGAGGTTTTAGAACTGTTTCTATATATTTCTGCATCGCTGATTCCAAATCTGAAATTCGTTTTTTGGTGCATGCTCTAGTTTTTATGCAATTTTAATTTCTTTTTGTTACAGTTAATGGCATGCATTGGTTTTTAAATTGGAGTTAAAGGGCAACGACTCTTGGATTGAACATAACCACAAGGCAATTAATGTTTTACAAACATCACTTTTATATAATTGTAGCTGTTTTTAAATGTAAAAAATTATTATCTGATAAAAACACCCTCTTATTTTGTTTTAAGATCGAATCATGGCTTCTTCAAGTAGGCATAAATGTAAGAATAGTCCTGACACCTTCTGTTATGTATGTGGCTGTTACATACTGCAATGTCAAAGGTGCAATATTTCATCACTTGTGACACGTGCATATATTGCCTATTTTCAACTTCCCCTTGGCGACCAACACAAGAATTGGGCTCCTCGTATTGTGTGTCATAATTGTGAGGAAATGCTTTGTGACTGGACAAAAGGAAAATGCAAAGGAATGCCTTTTGGTATTCCCATGGTTTGGCGTGAACCTAAGGACCACAGTAGTGAGTGTTATTTCTGTCTGATCCATACAAAGGGCATCGGCAAGAAAAAACGGCATATGATTGCATATCCTAGTATTCCTTCAGCGATATGACCTATCCCACACTCTGAGACACACCCGGCTCCAGTTTTCAATGTGTTGTTTTTTTTTAATTTCTTTTAAGGACGAAGAAAGTGAACATGGTGATTGAGTGTATTTTGATAAGATGCATGAGGAAATGGTTGTAGAATCTGAAGGGTCTTTTGATGCCAAGCAGTCATTAACCCCTCAGCAGTTTAGCCAACCCAAATTGAATGACTTAGTAAGAATGACATAAAAATTGTCCTTGACTTTCTGAAGTCTGAGGAGCATAACTGGACCCTTTGTGTGGATCTTAAAATGGTAAATTTCCTGCTATGACAACAGAGAGGTTTCACAAAGTATCCTTGCTTTCTGTGTTTGTGGGACAGCTGAGTTCAGGAGAAACACTGGATACAGAAGGAGTGGCCAAAACATGAAGCTCTGGAAGTAGAGATGCAAAATATTGTGAATGAACCTGTGGTTAATCGAGACAGGATCATTTTTCCCCCACTTCACACCAAACCTGGCTTAATGAAGCAGTTTGTTCAGGCTTTGAATAGAGAAAGTGAATGCTTTCAACATATTATTTCTGCTTTTCCTGCCTTATCTTTTGAGAAGATAAAAGCAGGTGTATTTGATGGGCCTCAAATTCAAACCCTCATACGTGACGAAGAATTTGCCAGGAAGATGAATAAGGAGGAGAAAGCAGCATGGCAGTCTTTTGTGGAAGTTACAAAGAACTTCCTTGGCAACAAAAAAGCAGAAAACTATGAACTGCTGGTTCAAAGGATGCTATTGGCTTTCCGCGACATTGGATGTAACATTAGCGTTAAGATTCACTTCCTGAACAGTCACCTTGATAAGTTTCCCGAAAATCTTGGAGCTGTTAGTGATCAGCAGACTACTGCTGGAGCATCAAACGAGATTGTCCTCAACAAGTACACAAACGCAAGAGCTACAAACGCAAATTTTTGCCTGAATAGAATTTAAATAACTTTTATGATTAAAATAAGTGTTTTAATATGTTCTATTTCGAAATTGTAGACAAATTCTGAGGCAATCATATCTTTTAGTGTATTAGTGTATTTACTGCATTATATAAATTATTATGTTTTCACAAAGATGATGCCCAAGAAGACATTCTACTTCATTATGTTAAATTAAATGTTGAAAATTTTACAATAAGATGAAAACCTAAAATCTTGAATTGCAAAAAACTGTAGCTTACAGAGAAAAACTAATGTCAGATTTGAGATGCACACACTCGAGTTAGGTAAGAACAAGCGTTAGTGGATGCAGCAAACATTTTGTTCCCCCGTGAATATTAAGGGAAAGTAAACAATCTAATATTACTGTCCTTTGTGGATTTTTTAAGAAAGTTAGAGACAGACAGACATGGATAGGAAGGGAGAGCGGGAGAGGGAACTGCCAGAGATGCGAGGGGAAACTGACAAACCCGCAATTAGAGTGAGAGATTTTATACATCCTTATACACAATTTAAAGAGGCAGATATACTACTCAATAAAGGATCTAGAAAAGTTGAACTATCCAATTATCAATTTTAATTTATATAATTGATTTTGATATTGATATTACTATATTGACAATTTATTTAATATTGATATTAATTACAAATTATAATTCAATTATTTGACTATCTCTGTCTCTCTCTCTCTGTGTATATATAGACAGCTGTCTACCATCACACCAATAAGAAAACCGAATAATTAAGAGAAACTTATACTGGTTCATAAAATAAATTGTTAAAATTTGTCAAGCTTTATATCATGTATATCAGGGATTGGTAAACTATAAACCACAGGTCACATTCTGCTTGCCTATTTTTAAAATGGACATATTGTAATCAACCACATCATTGTCGATAGCTGCTTTCAAATGACAGGTACTGAACTGAGCCGCTGTGGCAGAGACCTGGGCCCTCAGGCTTGGTGGTTCTGCTGGTTTAGTGACTTGATTCGAAGGGAGGAGTCCTCTCACCTGGGGACTCAGTAGTGTAGCTCCATTAAACTGGAAGTTGAGTCTAACACCTGCCTGCTTGGCGCTTCTCACCTGTAAAGTAACAAGCAACACAGGTGGGGAATGACCCAGGTGGGCTATGAATTCTGATGGGTGGAGGAAATGGATTGCTACTATGCAAGGGGCATAAGTAGAAGTATATCTGTAATTCAGGAGTTCTTTTGTCTCAGTATTTTCAAGTTCACAGCAAATGGGTTGTTATTTAAAACATCCAGCAGATGGTGCCCGAGTAACATGCTGAGTTGACATGGGGACTCGTAAAGGCTGGTCCAGGCTTAATTTGCTCCCATAAGCAACCATCCTTGAACTACTCTGGGTTGATGTTTCCTGCTTCTCCCCTACTCCCCTCTTTCTCCCCCTCTCTCTCTAAAAATCAATCAATAAAACGTGTAAAAAGAAAAAGAAAGGAAGACTGCAAACACCCTTGTTACACTGAGAAATTACTGTATCAACAGAGCGTTAACAATTTGACTTTATATTGAAAAGACAGTAATACTCCTAAAGTTAGCATGTATGTATAATTGACACAATCCCATCCCGTACACTTATTTTGTAACTAAAAAAAAATAATTCTAAAATTTTTTAAAAATTGAATTTGCAAAACTATGAACTACACGGCTCACAAAAATGAGGGGACCAGGGAACATGCAGACACTCCAGTACTTTCAGCCTTTTGTACAGCGCATTTTCACCAATGAAATCAAAGTTGGTTTTGCATCTCATTTCGAACAACTTTCTTTGACTTATCGTTTGCTTTTCTGATGTTCTTGTTTAATAAAAAAAAATCAAATGCTTTTTTTAATCACTTCATATTCATTTTGAAATATCCCCTAATTTTGGTGAGCAGTATATTGTGAAACAAACAAAAACAATGAGTCTCGTGAGCAGAGCAAAGCACAGCCTCCCAAAGAATGTAAGTGATTGTAATGCAATAGTTCTTAAGGATTACTGTACTAGCGTGAAACTGTATCAGTGAAAAGGAATAAACATTTCAGAAATAGATACAATTATATATTAGACTATAAGAAAGTTCACATCACTAAATATTGACAAAAGGGTTCATGTTTAATAAGCAATGTTATAACACATAAGCAATTAAAAAAATTTTGCTCTACTTATTAAAAGATAAATTCTAGTTAGATTTAAAAATTGAAGTCATAAGAAAACAAACCTCTCAAAAATCCTGCAAGATTTTTAAGTACTATTTGCATAGTATGCCTGGGAAAAATGATATCAAAGATATTAAGTAACCTGCTCGTCACTGAGATAAGTAATCAACTACACATTCACTTGAATACAAAATTTTTCTTTTTAAATTACAATTCTTTAAAAAGTGCCTGGAATAGGGCCTGGCATGTCCTGTGCCTGCCCCAGAGCTGAAGGAGAATTGCTGAATCTGTTGAAATGAGTAAATCAATGTATATAGAAATACTACCCTGGAGACAATGTCAGTTAGTAGTAAACTTTTGTATAATGTTGACAAAAAACCAGAGCCATTAAAATATTTAAACTTCCTAAACTAATTATTCTTGGTAATCATTTCAAGGAAATAATTAAAAGAAGTAGGAAAAAATGCTTTCGGCACAAAGAGGTTTATTACTAGGCCCTATAAGATAGTAAAGAAATTGAAAATAATGTAACATTTGAAGAATTGACATTACTTCATTAATTAAGTTATGCTACCTTAGCACAATAGAATATTAGAGAATTATTTTAAACAATAATTACATTTAGATAATGTAGCAAAAGAAAAATACTGTCGCAAAAGAAAGAACATAAATGTAACCCTGGAAAAATCACAGTTAAATACAATAATGATGTTTACAGAGAAAACTAGAACATAGGAAATCACATACACAGTTACTACCATCATGGGGGAATGGAGTTTAGGTGACCTTTTTCTTTGGTCCTATTAAATATGTTTTTATGTTTGTTCAATTCATAAAATTAGAAGATAATGCATTTAGATAATGTGCTTAATATATTCATGAGCATAATTATTACCTCAAAATATGAACATAATATTTAACAGTTAAAAATAACATTAGCTTTAATTAGACTGGTTCAGCTATTACAGAGATAAGTTTAACATATTAAATAATACATATTTTCACTTTGACTTCCAATTCTGACAGATTTGAATTATTATAAAAAATTTTCTTTAATTCTTAGATTGATTACTAATAATTAATCATTGGGGGAGAAATTATGTTTAAATTTTTATATGAATCTGATTAAGGCTAGATAATCACTCTGGTAGTCTTTGAAGAATCTAAAGCTTCTTTGACTTTCCTCTGTTCATTAATGTGTCATTTTAAAAGCCAAATTAATAAAACTGTTTCTTCTATAGCGTATCCTTATCTCATAAATTTATCTTGTTAATGTTAATGGAAAGATAATGACGACATTCTTCTGTCATAAACCACCACCTTTTCTTGAACAGATAAAGATTGATGACGAGTCTAAGTAGGATACTATCAGCCAAGGAGGGCATAGAAAAAGAGGCAGAAATTATCCACAACCGGCTGTGACTTCTTTTTCAAGCTTTAAAATACACATAACTCTACTGTTCCTACTTTTATGTATTTAAAAGACACTAGCCTTATTTTGAAATGATTTCTTTTTAAAATAAGACTTTTTTGCAAATACTTATTCTTTTGTGTGTGTGTGTGAGAAAGAGAGAGAGACAGAGAAAGAGAGAGAGAGAGGATGGAAGAGAGATGAGAAGCATCAATTAGTATTTGTGGCACTTTAGTTCATTGTTTCTCATATATGGCTTGATGGGGTGGGGGTGGGGGACTCCAACTGAGCCAGCGGCCTTGGGCTCCAGCCAGCAACAGTGGGGTCATGTCCACGATCCCACACTCAAGACAGTGACGCTGCACTCAAGCTGGAGAGCCCATGCAAGCTGGATGAGCCTGTGCTCAAGCCAGTGACCTTGGGGTTTTGAACCTGGGTCCTCAGTGTCGCAGACTAATACTCTATCCACTGCGCCACCGCCTGGCCAGGCATGTATAACTGCATTTTTTAAACTGAATTAAATCGGGGTGACAGAGGTTAACATGATTATACAGGTTTCAGGTGCCCAATACAACACACCTCTTTACACTGTATTGTGTTCACCCCGCCCAAGTCAAGTATCCGTGACCATTCTCCCTAACCCCCACATTTTCCTCTACTTCCCTGCCCCTCCCAGCATTCACCACGGGGCTGTCCGTGTACATTAGTGCTTTTTTGTCCTTTTGGGCCCTATCCCTTCACGTCCCTCACCCAAGCCCCCCTTCCAACAGCTGTCAGCCTTCTCTTTATAAATGAGTCTGTTCATTTCTTTAAAAAATTATTTATTTATTTATCAGAGAGAGGGAGGTGGAGAAAGAGAGGCAGGAACATAGTTCTACTCCTGAATGTGCCCGACTGAGGATCCAACTGGCAACCTCTGCACTCTGGACGATACTCTAACCAACAGAGTTATCTAGCAAGGGCTGCTCATTTGTGCGTTTTTTTTTTTTAATATGAAATTTTTTCTTCCTTTCTGACTCAAGCTGGCCTCATGCGACAGCCTGAACTCACCTGCCCCCTTCTCCCTCGCACATCCACTCCTTTAATCATCAAGCCCTTAGGACAGTGGTTCTCAAAGTGTGCTCCAGGGTACACTGGTGTGCCCTAGAAGATTTCCAGGTGTGCCCTATGGCATTCCAGAGAAATATGTGCCCATTAGGGACTAAAAAACCAACAAGGTTTTTGGAGTTTAGATTTTGGGGGGACAGAGGTGTGGGGAATTGGCTGTTAGCTGAGAGTCTTCCCAACCCCCCACCTCACTTGTCTGATTAGGTTGCAAAAGGCTGTTAAGCTGTGGTGCTGGATTGTTTACACTACCCCCCATGTTCCCAGGAAAGACTGGAGGCAAGTTTCTTCTATCCTTTGTTTGGTGTCAAGTTAAGATGATATGTATGGTGGGGGTTTTCTGCACTCAACACAATTAAGAGTAAAAAGAGAGGAATTCTTCAATGTATTGATGAGGAAATGAGAGTTTCCTTTTAAATATATGCCCAAACATTTAAGAAATCACTAGGACACATCAGGCTCATGTTTCTCATAAACACAAGAATGGAAAAACTTAACACATTCATGCTGGTACCTACTGAATTTAGTAAATCTTACTAAGAATGTATCTATATATATGAAAAGATAACTTTTTTATTGCTTTTTAATTTTTAACCCTTTTTTTATGGATTCTAAAAAGCATAATTCAAAAAATGTAACATAAAAATGTCTTTTAATGTCAGAATAAATTTAATTTTGTCGTATTTATTTCATTTAATGACCATAAAAGCACACTTGGACTTTTATCTTTTCTTCTTTAATATTTGACTTAATTATTATAACATATTTCTCAGAAATTTGTATATAGTGCGCCTACAATTATTTGTAGGATTTTAAATGCGCCCCGACTTCAAAGAGTTTGAGAACCACTCACTGCCTTAGGACAATGAGGTTCGGATAAGCGTCAAAGAATCTGAGGAGGAGGGAGAATTGGAAAGCAGCAAGCAGCACGTTTCCTGATGCACACGACACACCGATTGATGAAAAGCTCTTGACTTCTTCTCAAGAGCCTTTTCAGCTAAGTGTTGACCTAATCCTCACACCTACCATGGGACTTCGCTGGTATCTCAGTTTCAACAGAAGGAAGACGGAGGCTCGGAAAGGTCGCTCTTCATATCTGTACCTTTACCCAAAAGCTGTAGAAAATGAACAAATCCCAGGGATCAGTGTCCTTCACGGATGTGACTGTGGACTTCACCCAGAAGGAATGGGAGCAGCTGGACTCGTCCCAGAGGATCCTGTACATGGATGTGATGCTGGAGAACTACAGCAACTTACTATCAGTGGGTGAGGACAGCCATCGGGGGAACTCGTGTTTACCTGGTCATGTGTCTGTCTCTTCTCAGTTACCAGAAATTATGAGCTTCTGAATTACTAAATGGTTGTCCTGGCCGGATAGCTCAGCTGGTTGGAGCATTATCCTGATGCATGGAGGTTGCTGGTTCGAACCCCAGTCAGGGCACATACAGGAACAGGTCAGTGTTCCTGTTTCTTTCTCTCTTAAATCAATATATTTTTTTTAATCACACTTTAAAAATAAATAAGTAAATAAGTTAAAAAAAATAATCTGAGGAACCTATAGGAATCTATAGGTAACCCCATAGACATAGTGTCAGTCAAATTAGAGATGACGTCTAGGCCTTAGTTGTGTGTCAGCTCCAGGCCCAGAAAAGCAGCAAAACGAGATGCAGCAATGTCGTGGCTGAGCTCAGGACCAGCTGCAGTGATCAGCTACCTCCTAGACTAGCGCCAGTCCATCAGTACAGACAACAGCCCTACGCACTCCGTAACTCCCTTAGTCACCACGACTAATGATTGTTCCCCTTTCTGTCCCATCCTCTGGAAGCCATCAGGGAGCCAGGTCTTTGTGCATGAACTCACTTGTCTCCAGGTGTGGGCCACTTCCTAAAAAATAAACCCTTTCTTTGCTGCAAACTCCTGTTACTGTCTTACAGGGCTTTGATGTGCACAGGTAAATGGACCCATTTAGTCTAGTAACAAATAGCGGGGGCCAGTCTTGACCCCTTAGTTTTACCTTAGAGTTTCTCTGTTTAATCACATTCAAATTCTTGGAAGTGATCTTATTTGCGCAGAACAAAGCACCGTGTGACAGTCTGGAATAATGGGTAGCACTGCCTAGCTTCACATGGGGAGAAGCTTGACAAACAATATCAACCTACCAAAATATGGGAGAAGAGGTAAACTGTATTGACAATTGTATTGCAATGACTTTATAGGAAATGACCATCTGTGTACGTTTTTAAAACATAAAACTCCACCGTATAGGTTTCAAGGATAAAGAAGTAGCTCAATAAGTGTATAGAAGCTGAACTGGAAAGATACTTCTTACTCTAGACAAGTGTCTTATGATGGGGAAGAAATAGAATGGAAAATAAATCAGTAGGGCAATAAAAATAAACAAAATAAAATGTTCCTTTTCAAAATAATGATAGTGGCCCTGGATGATTGGCTCAGTGGTAGAGCATCGGCCCAGTGTGTGAACATCCCGGGTTTGATTCCCAGTCAGGACACGTAGGAGAGGTGATCCTCTGCTTCTCCACCCTTCCCCCTTCTCTCCCTCTCTGTCTCTCTCTTCCTCTCCTGCAGCCATGGCTCCATTGGTTCAGCACATCAGCCCCAGGTGCTAGGGAGGGCCTCGGGGAGCCTCTGAACCTCTACCTCAGGCGATAAAAATAGCTCAGTTCCAAGCATGGCTCCAGGGGGACAGAGCATTGGCTCCAGACTGGGTTGCTAGGTGGATCCCAGTTGGGGTGCGTGCGGGAATCTATCTACCCTCCTCTCACTTGGAAAAAGAAGAAGAAAAAAAACCAACTTCATGCCTTGAATAAAATAGCATTGTTAATTCAATTTTTAATATCAAGGTTAACAAAAACAACAAAAATAACATCTATTTCTTCCCACACTCCCCATAAAGATATAATCTGCAATCATCTTGAAGAAAACGATTCTCCCTTTGTCATCTGGAAGACCATATGCCCAGATAACTGGGGAACAGAAAGGTGTTTCTTCAGGCTTGCTTCTTACTGGCTTCTGAGCTGTGGACCCTGATCTCTGAGGCTCTCCTCAAGAAGAAAAGGTTAGCTGCAGTGGCTGATGAACTTGTAAAATTGAATTCAATTCCTGGAAGAACAAGAACTCTCATAATAGATCTTTCCAGCAACTTAAAAAAATAAATATTGTGACATAAATATGTTCCACCCATCACTAAATTTATACACCCTTATACTTCACCTCTCTGTGACTTTCTTTGTGCTGGGAAAGAAAATATTATTTCACAATTTAGCTAGCACAAAAATTCAGTGAGTCAAGATGATAACTTTGTGGGAAGGTTTTGCTTATGTCAAGGTCATTTTACTTTTGCTTTCTATTCCAGAGGCAAATCGGAATATGTCACTGTTTTCCTTAACTAAGCACTGAAATAGTGAAAACTGTAATTTCTCTCTTAAAAACCCTCATGCCTTGTCTCATGAGAGCAGTCATAACTTGTATCTCTTTTTTATTTTTTTCTAAAGTGAGGCGCAGGGAGGCAGACAGACTCCCACATGAGCCCAACTGGGATTCACCCGGCATGCCCACCAGGGGGCGATGCTCTGCTCATCTGGGCTGTTGCTCTATTGCAACCAGAGCCATTCTAGCACCTGAGGTGGAGGCCATGGAGCCATGGCTGTGGGAGGGGGAGAGAGAAAGGAGAGGGGGTAGGGTGGAGAAGCAGATGGGCGCTTCTCCTGTGTGCCCTGACCGGGAATCGAACCTGGGACATCCACATGCCAGGCCGATGCTCTACCACTGAGCCAACCAGCCAGGGCCCCTTATACCTCTTTCAAAAGGAAAAAACCTGATATTAAAATGTGACTTTGTGGGGATCCCCACTCCATTCTTTGAGTGGAGGCTCCATAAGTATTGGGACCCAGAGGTCTGAGACAAATCCAAAGACTACAGACTGTGCCTGGTCTGCCCCCACAGCACCTCCTCTCCCTACTCCGTGATAACTCACGCTTCTTCTGCAATAGGAGCCATGTGCTAAGGCAACAGCACAGGGAAAGGAACCTTCCAGTTGCATATTAGGAGCGATTTTCCTAACACAAATTTTGTTTGTTTTGCTTCTCTTTGCTACACAACACCGGGGCTTGGGAAATTAGCAAGAGCCCTTAACACCACTAGTTCTGTAGTCCTAAAAGGGAAAACAAAGGATTTCAGATTCAGGGGACTTTGTAACTTGTAGCAGGCAGTTAGACAGACATGAGCAGAGTAGGAATGATAGGTCAGGCACAGAAGGTCCCCAAGGCAGAAAGCCCTGGTGCCTAGCAACAGACAGCTGTAAGATGGGACCTCATGATTTAGATCCTCCCCTGATCTCTTCTCCTGGCATATCCTTAGCCATTGACTAGACCCACCCTTTAGAGGAGGAACAGGGGCGCTGGAGAATAGCCCCCTACATCTCCTATGCACACCCTTGCACTATCCCTTCAACCTTAAGCCCTCAGGACAATGAGGTTCTTGCCCAAATTAAATAATCTTACAAACAAAACCTTGGCCCTGTTGATCCTAGAGAAAGAGTTTTGGTCACACTAGAGATAACATCCAGGCTCAGAAGAGCAGCAAAGCCAGGTGGGGTGATGCCGTGGCTGATATCAGGACCAGCTGGGATGACTAATGACCCCGTGTGCTGGTACCTACCGACCAATGGAGACACATCTGAAAAGCTGATGAATATTCTATTGAAGATTCTCCCCTGAGACGTCCGGATAAAACCCTTAAGACAAACACCCCTTATCCTTAAGACAAACACCCCGTGAGGCTCTCTCTTGAGCATTCCTGAGTCTTCCCCCTTGTCCTCCACTCAGGCTTTGTTTTCTTTGCCTTTCTCTCTCCTAAACTCCAAGGACCCTTCTCTTCCCTCTGTAACTTGCTTCCTGAGCCCACTCAGCTCAGTGGGCTCACTTCTTCTTATACTGTTAACTTCCTAAACAAACTTTTGCTTGTATTTGAGTCTTCGCTCTGAATTCTTTCTTAGCCAGGACTCAAAAACGGAGGTTGCTGAACCGCGTTCTAATACCTGGTGCCATTTCACCTTTAACAATTCTAAGTGTCAAATAAATCTGATGGTCATCCTTCCGATCATATAGAAAATGAAACTATAAATTATTAAAAAGTAAAACAAATTACAGGTAAAGTACTCTTTTAAAAGTCTATAAAAATAGGTGTTGAATAAGTCCCTAGAAAATGTGAAAGAGTCTCCCCAGGATAATACACTTTTTTTTGTTTTTAAATGTTTCAGGAGAGATGGAAAGCTTGATCAGTCAGGCGAGTTTCACATCATTAATTAAACAGCAGAGGTTGCCAAAGGCTGTACATTACAAACTTGTAGGGTGGAAATTATAAAACTCAAACAATTTCCTCACCCAAAATTCCAGTTGGCTTTCCCTCTAGGGTTCCCACAATGTTTATTTCCTCGATTATTATTCAACCTGGATAGATTTATAGGCCAGGAATCCAGTTAGACAGGGTTGAAAATTATATTTTCTATTTGTTACTTCTATGGGGCCAATTTTTTTTTAAAAGTTGAAGTCTTCAAAGAATACAGAAAACAATATGATTATATTTTATTGCTGAGACTTTACATTTTTTATATGACTTATTTCAGATAAAAATCCCCACCTAATATACAAGCTAAAAAAATGTGACTTTCTGATTAATTTTTTAGGGCTGGCATGGTGACCTATAAATATAGTACTTCTAAATATTTTTTTGTTGACAATGATTAGTGTTCATGCATTCATTCATTACTTCATTCAATTATTTATCCCAAAACATGTTTAATATAATGTAGGCCCTGAGTTAACATTGGAAATACAAAGATAAATCAAATATAATTTCTGTCCCCCAGAGGAACTAAGTCTAGCAGGAGAGAAGCACCTGTCAACAAATGGTTAGTCAGATAAGAGTAAAAGTAAACTCAGCGAGAACTGATCTGAAGGAGTCCATAAGACTCCAATGAGGGGTAGATGGAGATTGCTATGGTAACACAGAACCAGAATCTGAGCTTTGGGATGGAAAGGAAGGCATTGCCAAAGGCATTCATTCTTGAATGGGACTGAAACACCTGTAAGAGCCAGACAGGAAGTAGCAGGAAGTGGGAGGAGTACGACTTCTTTGTAACAGCAAACAGCCTGCAGCAGGTGAGGTTGAGAGTATGAGATGATGACTAGAAGACAGAATGAACTACCTGGACTGGGTCCAGTCTCTTACACTTTTTTTTTTGTATTCTTCCAAAGTTAGAAGCGGGGAGGCAGTCAGACAGACTCCCGCATGCGCCTGACTGGGATCCACCTGGCATGCCCACCAGGGGGTGATGCTCTGCCCATCTGGGCCATTGCTCTGTTCTGGCTGCAGCCACTCTAGCTCCTGAGGAGCCACGGGGCCATCCTCAGCACCCGGGCCAATTTTGCTCCAGTGGAGCCTTGGCTGCGGGAGGGGAAGAGAGAGAGAGAAAGAGAAGAGGAAGGGTGGAGAAGCAGATGGGCACTTCTTCTCTGTGCCTTGGCTGGGAATCAAACCTTGGACTTCCACACGCCAGGCCAATGCTCTAACTGCTGAGCCAACTGGTCAGGGCCTCTTACACTTCTTAGCTGGAAGACCTTGGATAAGTTTTTAAAACTCTGAGCTTTAACTTTCTCATCTTTAAAATGGATGACTAAAACGGTCCTATCAGAAAAACAAACAAGCAAACAAACAAACATGGTCTATTAATGAGATGTTATACTTAGTACAGAATCTGGCATATAATAAGTGATGAAGAAATGTAAGTTCTTTGTGATTTCTACATGTTTTCCCTTTTCTGTGAGCCTGTACTTCCCACTTTTCTGTGACTGCTTCCAATACCCACAAAGGAAGCTCCTGATATTGGTAAATGCAGTAGTCATACAAATCTTATCCTCATCAAGCCCCCTCCCAAATTTGAACCCAAGGAAGATCGAGAGCAACACCCTGCACTGAATTCTGACCCCTGGCTATGCTGTGGCCCTCTGTTCTGCAGAGCCATTCTATTCTAGCGCCTGAGGCAGAAGCCATGGAGCCATCCTCAGCGCCCGGGCCAGCTTTGCTCCAGTGGAGCCTTGGCTGCGGGAGGGAAAGAGAGACAGAGAGGAAGGAGAGGGGGAGGGGTGGGGAAGCAGTAAATACTGTACTTTCCTGCTCCTCTACCGGATGTAAAAGGACCTCCGTTCAAATGAACATTCCCCTGGGTATGTTTCTAGAATGCCTGACTGCATGCCCCATGGTCCATAAATACAGTAGATAATAAAATGGTATAGATAAGAAATAAATAGCGTTCTGAAGTGCGCTTAAAGAGACCAGGGAAATGAGAAACCCATTTCAGGTGAGTTTGGTCTGCAGACAGGAAGTGTTGAATGCACAAGCTCAATGTTTCTCGGAGAAGCTGGGGGTAGATTAGAACATTGAAAGATACCCTCAAAATTTTTGTGTTCTGTTTTCCCACATACATGGTGTTTTGCAGAAAGATATAAATAATACATTCAGATAGACCCATGCTGTGAACTCTGTAATTACCTATTTACTGAGAAATCATTTATCCATTCTTGGTGCTAGGTAAGGATTAACTACATTCACTGGATTTTTTTTTATCAGCCTATTTATTCCTTTGGGGAAGTACAATAGTAAATACGCTTGGAATTTATGGTGATAAATGCAGTATAAGCCGCCTGGTCCACATCTAAGGGGGTTATTTATCAGAGAACACCAACGGCCTCATAAGAGATGCTTTCTTTTCACATGGAAAATGGACCTCGAGGGAATGCTAAATCAAATGCTGAGTTTTGAGCAGGCTGAAGTAACCCTTTCTCGTAGCTTTGCAAGATGGGCATTTAAAACGACCATTTTATTTAGCTCCTGATTCCTCGATCTGCTGGATTGTGTCCTGGTTTGGGTCAGCTGGGCTGACCTCATAGGCTTCCGTAGGTGCCTCCAGTTGGCGAGGGTTAGGCTGGTAGCTGGTTAATCCAGGACCAATTTACTCATGTGTCTGGCCCTTCTCAAGCTGTTTGCCACAATGACAGATGAGTGCCTCTCTTCTCCTCCGTGCGGTCTCTCTTCCTCTGGGCAGAAGCTCCAACACGTATGCACTCAGGGTTCTGAGCATTGCAACATTGCAAGCCTCTCGAGCAGGGGTGGAATTCAAATAATTTAACAACTGGTTCTCCATCCTAATGACCGTTTTAAGTAATATATATATATATATGTATATATATATATATATACATACACACACACACACACACACACATATATATATACTGAAAAGTAGTTTATTATTTCATACATTTAATACTTAAATAAGAACAATAGAAGAGGTGCACAAAACTACATTATGTTCTAAGAGTTTTAAACTATTAAATGAAAAAATATTAAATAATACCTGACAAAAAGAATAAAACTGTTATTTATGATATTTCCATATTGCTTCTTTTTTAAATTTTTAAAAATTTATTCATTTTAGAGAAGAGAGAGAGAGAGAGAAAGAGAGAGAGAGAGAGAGAGAGAGAGAGAGAGAAGGGGGAGGAGGAGCAGGAAGCATCAACTCCCTTATGTGCCTTGACCCGGCAAGCCCAGGGTTTTGAAAAGGAAACCTCAGCGTTCCAAATTGACACTTGATCCACTGCGCCACCACAGGTCAGGCCTCCATATTGCTTCTTGATTGGCGTAGTCACTTGCAATTTTTTGCACCCATGGACAGAATGAATGTGGCTACAGGCGCTTAGCATTTGCTGTTGTGCAGATGAACGTTAAGAAAGAGTAAGGAATGTAGACTTGTAATTTCCACAAGGGGCGGCTGCCCATGTGCCCATCTTAGAGAGAACTCTGATAACAAATACCATTTTAGCAACTGGTTTGCTGAACTCAACAAAAAATTAGGTATCAGTTCTGCCCAACCTCTGCGAACCGGCTGAGTCCTACTGTTCTTGAGGCTTAGAACTGAAGCTCTCTCGATAGCACTCATGCTGAAAACAAGAAAAATGCCAGCCTAGATTCATGGGGGTGAAAAAGAGATTCTACCTTTGGGAGGGAAAAGCTGCGGAGAATTTGTAGCCACTGGCAGCCTGACACAGAAATATATGTGTTTTGGATGTGAATAAGGTCCTTTCATTGTTGACAGGTTATGAGATTGGTAACGTCCTGTGAAATTTAAATGTATGTCATAAAAAGCATCTCTTCAGTTAAATATTTTTATTTTCTAATAATGTGTGCATTTATTATATGTGAAAATTGAAACAGTGGAAATAGTACACTTAAAGGTATTGTCTGCTTTTGGTTAAATTGACATAGGTTTATGTTACATTTAAAACCTGTATCCAGTCTCGCCCTGGCTGGCTCACTGGTAGAGCGTCAGCCGAGCGTGTGGAAGTCCCAGGGTTCAATTCCTGGCCAGGGCATACAGGAGAAGCGCCCATCTGCTTCTTCACCCTTTTCCCTCTTCTTTCTCTGACTCTCTCTTCCCCTCCCACAGCCAAGGAGCTTTCCATTGGAGCAAAGTTGGCCCAGGCGCTGAGGACGGCTCTATGGCCTCTGCCTCAGGTGCTAGAATGGTTCCGGTTGCAGCAGAGCAACATCCCAGATGGGCAGAGCATCGCCCCCTGGTGGGCATGCCAGGTGGCTGTCTGTTGGGCGCATGTGGGAGTCTCTCTGCTTCCCTGCTTCTCACTTCAGAAAAAATACAAAAAAAAAAAAAAAAAAGAGAGAGAGAGAAAAAGAAAAACCTGTGACCTGTCTCCAGCGTTTCTAGTTTTAACCACCTGGTATCACACACACACACACACACACACACACACACACACACACACACACACACGTATGCATATGCAAGAAATTCTAAAGGAAAAGAGAAAAATAAACTATTAGGAAATTTTGTTCCATATTTTCTGTTTAGGTAATAAAAAGTGTATTGTACAAAAGAGAAGGGAGGGGGGAGAGAAATACTGTTCTGCCTGCTCTGGAGAATTGTTGAGAATCAAATTAATTTGTGTCCTTTGAAAAGAGATCTCCACCTAAAAACTACCAGATGCATATATGAACATTATTGTTTTGGGAATGAAATGCACAAGTTTCCAGGCGCTGGTGAGTGCTCCATCTCACCATCTGATTGGGCGGGTCTCAACTGTTGGTCCTAGTTGCTTCCAGAAAAGCCGTGTCAACACTTGATGTAAAGGAACACCGCCTCCTCTTGCCCTGGACTCTTACCTCTTACGTGTGGAGGTGAGAGCAGCCCTGTGCCGCGAATGAATGATCACATCGACCAGAAGAGAAGGAAATGGAAGGCGGAAGCACACACCTGGGAAATGGCACGTTACACCGGTTAACCAGCCAAGCCGCGTGCATCACAAACAATTCAGCTTACCTGCCATTTTTAGATGCTGCATTATTTGGAGACTCAGCATGAAAACCAGGGGTCACTTATCCTCATGAACCAAAACCGCTGAGTTTCACACAGTTCCAACTGAAAATGCTGAGGCAGTAAATGTTATTATAAACGCTTTTGTAAAAAAATCAATGCAATGTTATTTTGAAAATGAATATTTATTTTATGGAATGGAATGGAAGAACTTAATATGACATAAAAGTAGTTTATTGTTTACTATGTTTTTAAAAGTGCATTGCAGGAACATGTCCAACATATTTGAGCCAACAGAAATGTAATTACGGAAGGTCTTTTCTCATTACATTTAAGCCTTTTTGATAAATATAAATTGTAATATGATATTATATAGTACAATAAAAGTAAAACTGAGTCCAGGGTAGACCTTGGTCAGCACAGGGTTTAAATCCATCCCAGGGTCAATCAATTGAATTTATTCAGTAACAATGACAATGAAAGCTGTCCCAGTTGGAACAGTGTAATACTTTGTTAGGGCCTCTTGGACTGACATACTTTATAATGGAAAGAACTGAAGCCATAGGGTCAGTAGGCCTGGGTTTAAATGTAGGTTTAATCTCCTATTGAAACAAGTCATGTCACCACGCTCATGAGCTGAGTATATGTGAACTACATCACTTAGGAGTGTGTTTGGCTTCAAGTAACAGAACAGTCAGATAATAATAACTTACACAAGTAGGTATTTATTTATTTTTTATGTTTTGGGGAAAAAGGTTGGGAATAGGCTGGTGAACTACCTCAGAAATTGTTAGAAAGGGCCCAGGGTTTCTCTGTCTTTCCGCTTAAATATAAATATAAATTTGAAATCTCTATTAGCCGTTTTGCAGGAAGGAAGGAACATACCAGGCCTGACTGCTGTCCTTTGGAATACCTGCTTATAGGGATGACCTTTCGCTGGCAACTGGGACTTGGATTTCAGGGTTCCTACTACCCTGTCAAGAGTGACTCAATATGTCTAAAATATTTACGCAATCAATATGATTCATGCTGAATATCTGATTTCCTTCTGGGAATCTGGAGTTTTGGAGTGTGTTAAGAAGAGCATGCCCTGAAGGCTGGGTCTGTGAAGGGCTCGTCTAGTGGACAACATGTTATATGGGGCCACAGTCAGTGCGAGGGTAATGCGATGTGTTCTGTGTGACTCTGCGGAGAGATGCCTTTTGGAAGCTTATGCCTGCCCCCATCCATGCATCTTTTCTCTTTACTGATTTTGTTTTGTATCCTCTCATCTAATAAACCATAACCAGTGACCTTGGGTTCAAGCCAGTGACCTTTGGGCTCAAGCCAGCAACCATGGTGTCATGTCTATGATCCCACGCTCAACCTGGTTGATGCCACGCTCAAGCCAGCAACCCCGGGGTTTTGAACCTGCATCCTCAGCATCCCAGGTTCTGTCTACTGCACCACTCCCTGGTCAGGCAAAAAATAAAAGTTTTAAAAAGGGAGAACATATTTTGTGTATTCTCATTGATCTATATTTTTATATATAATAATATTTTACTTCTTTATAAACTTTTTGAAGATTGAACATGTTTTCTTAATTCTTAAAAAATATAACCTGCATTTTAGAGTGCAGTTCAGCCTTAAAATATCTTGATTTGTATGCTTAATGTCTTTTAAGCAAGACCCAAATGCATAGTATATAAAGTTCAGAAAAGAAGTAAGATTTATTGAGTGTTAGACTATGGAGTACCAGACAAGTTATGTACACTGCCTTATTTCATTCTTGCAATAATAAGGCATTTTTTTTTCTCATTTTACAAGAGGAAATGGAAGTCCATAATAATTTGGAAACACACTCAAAGTTATACAGTTAGTATCTGAAGGGGACTCGATAAGAACGGACGTCATTCTTTCTCTGTCACTCCATGTTAACAATGGCGGTCGCATCCTACATATTTAAACTAAAGTAAGATTTGCCTTGAGGTATAAAAAAATAGATGGAAGCCGAAAGCTAACCAAGCTACATATAACTGAAGCATCTTTAAACTAAGAATCATTCCTCTACTGAAATCTATGGTTTTGCACGTTATTTCTTTGTCTATTTTATTTCTTTATCATATTTCATTTTTTATCGTTTAACACTGCTTTCAAAATGAATCTCTGCATCAACGAGTAACAGAAAATATGATAGAATGAAAGGAATCATGCTTTGCTTTCTTCAACATCGATACTGTTTTCTTTTTTGGGTTCCTTTAATTTAGCTTTCTAAAAACTGATGTGAGGCCCTGGCCGGTTGGGTCAGCGGTAGAGCGTCGGCCTGGCATGCGGGGGAGCTGGGTTCGATTTCCGGCCAGGGCACATAGGAGAAGCGCCCATTTGCTTCTCCACCCCCCCCTCCTTCCTCTCTGTCTCTCTCTTCTCCTCCCGCAGCTAAGGCTCCATTGGAGCAAAGATGGCCCAGGCGCTGGGGATGGCTCCTTGGCCTCTGCCCCAGGCGCTAGAGTGGCTCTGGTCTTGGCAGAGCGACGCCCCGGAGGGGCAGAGCATCGCCCCCTGGTGGGCAGAGCGTTGCCCCTGGTGGGCGTGCCGGGTGGATCCCGGTCGGGTGGATCCCGGTCGGGTGCATGCGGGAGTCTGTCTGTCTCTCCCCGTTTCCAGCTTCAGAAAAATACAAAAAAAGAAGAAAAAAATTAAAAAAAAAAAAAACTGATGTGAGGGACTGTACCGTCAAAGAGTTATTTTTCTGGTTTCAATCAAAAAATTTTTAATTAGGTGCTTTGTATGAAGCTGGTTATCAATGTTTGCCCAAGGTTCAGCAGCATTCCCCTGCACTGAAATGAATAAAGCAAGGAGAAAAGTGTGTTGATATTGTCTGCCAACAAACCGTATATGAGGTGTCTGGTTCACTGCCTTTGCTGTGATCTCTAGGTGCTCTTTCGACACTACAGTGAGTAGAAGATCGCTGAAACCAAAGAGAAGTCAATAAAGTGAGTTCCTTTGTTCTGAGACTTTCTCAGTGAAACTGTTTGCCTGCCAGATTGGGGTTATATGGCATCTCCCAGTGAATCCTTATACCTTTAATTTGGGTTCATAAACAAAATGAAACTTTGCTTATTGGAACCAGATCTTTGACCTAAGAACTTTATCTTTAAATTTTCAAATTATTTGGATAAAGTATAACATCATTATATGATAAATACCAATTAAGCCATTTTGTTACATCATATCGTTTTTTTTTCTTTTTTCATTTTACCGTATTTCCCCATGTATTTATATAAGAAAGACACTCCTTAATTTGGGGGCCCAAAATTTGAAAAAAAAATTACATAAACTTATTGAACTTAAGTTTTATTCATCATAAAATTCATACAACTCCTCATCACTGTCAAAACTCCCATCCATGAGCTTGTCCTCATCTGTGTCTGATGACGAATCACTGTCTTCAACTATGAGTGCAAAACAAACACGAAAAAGCGGGAAATGCAAGTAAAAAACTACAACCACTGTATAAGACGCACCCAGTTTTTAAACACCAAAGTTTTTGAAAAAGGTGCATCTTCTACTTGGGTATACGGTATTTCACTAATAATGACCAACAGAGGGCACAGAAGTACTACTGATGTGATGTTTTCACACTTGTTTTACAGCACACTTCTTTTAAAGAAACTAATTCTTAGAACAGTTTTCTTTTGATTTTAAAATTAAAATCTAGCTAAAAGTCTGGGAACTCAAAGTGTTCTCAAATTCTTAGTTGTATACTACTGCCTTCACTAAATAAATGAGAAAAATTATCGAAAAAAATAATTAAGAAGTGATAGGGAAACTTTTGTGTTTAAAATTTTAGCTTTAGTTATAGCTAATGGGCTTAGTGGTTAACACTTTCAGTTTACTTTTGTTATTGTTTTAGGATGCCTGCAAGCAATTAACCAGACCTACCTCAGCTTTGGGAGGGCCTCACGCAATTTAATCATTTGTTTTTCAGGAGGAGTGCAATCAATCAAAGCAATATCTATGAAATACCAACCAGACCCTGTTTCCAGGAGTCTTAACAGGGATAAATCATTTTCCCTGAACCCTGACTCCAGAAGCAATTAACCTTTTGAATTCCAAACCCCTCACCCACCCCTTACTTCTCCTTGTTAAAAGGCTGGCTTGAGATAAGATGTTAAAATGGTTTTTTAGGATACATAACCTGCTGTCTTCTCAGATTGCCAGCCCTCTGAATAAAGCGCCTATAAAAGAGTTAATCCCTGTCTCTGCTTATTGGTTTTGCAGTGACAGGCAGCAGGAAGGCCAATCAGCCTGTGAAAGAAAAGAAAGTGACGGAGACAGAGAGAGAAAGAAAAAGAAAGAAAGAAAGGGCCTGACCTGTGGTGACGCAGTGGATAAAGTGTTGACCTGGAACGCTGAGGTCACTGGTTCAAAAGCCAGGGCTTGCCCTGTCTAAGGCACATATGGGAGTTGATGCTTCCTGCTCCTCCCTCCTTCTCTCTCCCCCTCTCTGAAATGAATAAATAAAATATTCTTAAAAAAAAAAATAAAGAAAGAGAACCAGCCTTGCATGCTGATATGATGTACTTGGTAAAAAAACAACAAAAAACTCACAGTACGTATTGTCCAATAATAATAGATACCGCCTATCGTATAGTTAATTAAAAAGTCTTAGAGATTTCATATAAGTTCACATAAGTCAGTTTCAGGAAAAAAATTGTTTTACTCTAATTGTACCTAAATATTTAATAGCTATTTTACTATAACTAAATGCTATTATTGCCTAAACTATCATTGGTTTATACTCAGAAACAGAATTCATTCAACAACTCTGAAATTGCTTTTAAAATTAATCGTTTTGGGCCCTGGCCGGTTGGCTCAGCGGTAGAGCGTCGGCCTAGCGTGCGGAGGACCCAGGTTCGATTCCCGGCCAGGGCACACAGGAGAAGCGCCCATTTGCTTCTCCACCCCTCCGCCGCGCTTTCCTCTCTGTCTCTCACTTCCCCTCCCGCAGCCGAGGCTCCATTGGAGCAAAGATGGCCCGGGCGCTGGGGATGGCTCTGTGGCCTCTGCCTCAGGCGCTAGAGTAGCTCTGGTCGCAACATGGCGACGCCCAGGATGGGCAGAGCGTCGCCCCCTGGTGGGCAGAGCGTCGCCCCATGGTGGGCGTGCCGGGTGGATCCCGGTCGGGCGCATGCGGGAGTCTGTCTGACTGTCTCTCCCTGTTTCCAGCTTCAGAAAAATGAAAAAAAAAAAGAAAAAAAAATTAATCGTTTTATAATTATTAATTTATCAGTTTGTATGGCCTTATTAGACTGTTCCTACATATATAGCATTTATTTTGCTCTTTGATCATTGAAACGGTTCCTTCTCTTTAGAGATGAACTTACTAATAACATTAAAAATGTTCAAGCTATGTTTGCTGAATATTAATATCAACATATATAATTGGCACAAAAATTTTAATCATGCTGTAAATCACAATAAACTTTTTCATTTAAGTTCTGCTTGGGCCCCAGATAAATTCCATCTCTGTTTATTTTGATAGAGAAAGAATTTCGTTGGGTTGTTTGAAAGACTTTCTTAACACTAAGGTGCTTCTCTCTCAAAATATTGAAACAAACTGCAGAAAAGGTCAGGAGACCTTTTTTGCATTCAATATTTATTTGACTTCAGGGTTGAAGATAATTGGTTCTAAATGCATTATTGTATTTATTTATCTTCCCAGCTCACGCTTCCTTCTCCTGGGATAAAAAAGGAATTCTTGCCTGACCTGTGGTGGCGCAGTGGATAAAGTGTCGACCTGGAAATGCTGAGGTCACCGGTTCGAAACCCTGGGCTTGCCTGGTCAAGGCACATATGGGAGTTGATGCTTCCAGCTCCTCCCTCCTTCTCTCTCTCTGTCTCTCCTTCTCCTCTGTAAAAAAAAAAAGAAAAAAAAAAGGAATTCTTGTGCTAAAAGAATAAGTCATAATTTGGGGAAAATTAAATAAAAAAGTTTTTGGCATCGTATTCCATAGTGCTCTATTTTTTTTCTTTAATTTCACAGAGCCTTTTAAGCAGAAAGTGAATATATTGAAATTTATAAGACTTTTTTTAACCTGTCACTGTACCTTTCATTTTTTGTGGTTGTTTTACACTCTTTTTTTTGTTTTTTAATTTAAATTCGGATCCTCTATTTCCTCTGCGACATCTGTTGTTTGTATTTTGGAAGTGTGGGGGTTCATAGAATGAGGTGAGTAGCAGTCATTTTAGGGATTAAGCTCAGTATTGTGACACAGTGATTTGTCTCGGAATATATATTAAAAACCACTGTAATAAGAACTAATCGTATTGTCTCCATCCTTCCCTTGTGCAGCTTGAATAGAAAGATTCCGAAAGGAGTTTTAGTGGCTGCCGTAGGGCAGGTTGGGTCTGGAAACTGATCCGGGCCTTCTGCTGCTCTGTGGGAAATGGAGGGATTTACAGCCGTAGTCCACAGGGAAGTACCGCCAACAGCAGAGTCCTTCCACATCTCCTCCTGTGATGGGCTGTAGCCAGCAAGTCATTAGTGTCCTGGGGAATTTATGACATTGAATTGAAGATGCAAGTATTTAATGGACAGTTCTAGTTTGTAACAAACATTTCAATTTCCACAGAAATTGATTAGCTATGGATGGATTAGTAACAGCATTCAGTCCTCTAAATACTTTTGCAAATCATTTATGAATGCTTATGCTAATTGTTTGATGATATTAGCTAAATCACAACCAATCATAGAGAAACAAATGTGATTTATACTGTAATTTGATCAGGGTTCTAATTATTATTCATGGCAAGGTTTTCTGAGTAATTAACAGCCATTCCATTTCTAAGAAGACTTGTAGTTGCTCAAGAGCGGGATCTTTGACCTAGAAGAGCCTGATAAAAATAATAATATTAATAGCTTACGTTTACATGTCAGCCTTTGGACTCTGAGGTCTAATCCCTGCTATTTGTTGAATTCTTAAAGGTCAGTTGCAATAAAAATTCAATAAATTCTTAATCAGCTGTTTCTTTTTTGAAACATTGGACTATCTAATGAGTTTTCCTTAGACCTATTTGGTTAAGTGCTAACGAGTCACTTCCTTTCACTTCTGACAAGATGGAGGTCTGTGGAGCTGAGGCCAGTTTCCTCAATCTTTCTCTCTTGGACATATTAACTGCAAAAAAAAAAAAGAAAAAGAAAAAAAAAGACAAACCACAAACTAGAAGAAAATATAAACATGTACCTGATAAAGGGCTGTTTCTAGAATGTATAAGGAACTCTTACAATCAATACTTAGAAGATAAACAGTCAAAAAATGTAAAGCCAGTAGACATAGCCACCATCACAGCTGCCTGGCCAGTGCAGGTTCGCATTAGATTCGGACAGACGGTAATGAAACAACGGAGCCAAGAACTGATGGGTCATCATCTTTATCTTGCACCCGGTGGGCAAGAAATACACACACTGGGCTCCAAAACCCACTTATTCAGTGCTCACAAAGCTACTGACTTATCTGAGTTTCTTAGAATCAAAGGTTTCTACCTCACCAGCCTTATTCACCTCTGTTCCCCATCTTCTTCTCTCTGCACAAACTGGCTTCTCTTTCAGCACTTCGCCATCTTGACTGCTTCTCCTCTCCTCCATGTGGAGGAAGTCTGCCCCACTTTATAGTGTAGAAATCAAAACCCTTTAATCCAATATACAAACAAGGAAGTCTGATACAAAGTCACTTATCTGAGGCATAATGGGATTCCTCATGAGAGTGCACCACCCACATTAAAAAGGGTGGGAAAGTTTTAGTCCGAAAACCAAGCCCCAGGCTACAAGGATCCTGCCTGCCCACAGCCCGCCCCCAACACGCATTAATATAATCACACCCATCCCAAGCAAGAAGGGCAATTAGTATTATCACCTGGGTGACGGGCTTCCACGTGGGCAGCGCCATCTTTAACAAAGTGAGCATAATATATTTTATCTGACCAACAAAAAATAATGTATAAAATCTTTGAACAGACACTTCACTACAGAAAAGATTTAGATGGTTAGTAGGTACTGAAGGATGCTCAACATTATTAGTAACTGGGAGATTGAAATTAAAACTTAAAATACCACCAGATCCTTTTAATTTACGTTAAAAACTGACAAATACTATGTACAGATCATTGAAGTCATTTCATTCTTTCAGGACACTTGCTGGCAATAATTTTTTATTCATTATCACTGTTGGGCATATAAAATATATTATGCTCACTTTGTTAAAGATGACGCTGCCCACGTGAGGCCGTAGCCCAGGTGATATTAATGTGTGTTGAGAATCCTTGTAGCCTGGGGCTTGGTTTTGGGATTGGGCCTTTCCCACCCTTTTTGATGTGGGGCGGTACAATCCAATCATGCCTCAGAAAAGTGACTTTGTATTGGGGACTTCCCTGTTTTGTATATTGGATTAAAGGTTTTCAATCTACACTATAAAATGGGGGCAGAACGGGGGCTTGTGCTCTTGGTTCCTGGGATGATTAGCATGAGAGAGCAGAGGGAGCAGAGCAGAAAGCAGAAAGAGGCCATGTGGCCAGAAGAAGCAGCCAAGATGGCGGAGTGCTGAGTGAGATGCCAGTTTGTGCAGTTTGCTGCTGGAGAAGGAAGGAGATGGGGAACTGAGGAGAATAAGTCTGGTGAGCTAGAAACCTTTGATTCTAGGAAACACGGATAAGTCAGTGGCTTTGTGAGCACTGAATGTGAGTGGGTTCTGGAGCCCAGTGTGTATTTTTACTTGCCCGCTGGGTGCAAGCTAGAATTAAAGAAAATGGCCCACCAGTTTTTGGCTCCGCTGTTTCTTTACCGACTGTCCGAATCCAATGCGAACCTGCATGGGCCGGGCTGCTTTGATGGTGGCCCTGGCTGTGGCCACTGGCCTTACAATCACCAACTGGTAAATTTAGCACTATCTTAAATGTCTGAATTCATCTTGATTGGATAAAAATTTGTCTGCTAAATTCTTTTCATTCAAAAACTCACATTAGAGAGGAGGCATGTTCGGCAAGTCCTAATGGTTGTTTCCCGTTTCTTCTCATTCATCCATGTCCATATTGATGTAGATGCCCACAGGAGTCTGCACTGCCACAGTATCTTAAAAACAGAACTTAAAAAACTGGTTGAACCCTAAACCTATTAAGTAAATGTAAAGCCAGTAGCCAGGGCTACCATCACAGCAGCCTCCTGGCCCATGCAGGTTCGCATTGGATTCGGACAGTCGGTAAAGAAACAGCAGAGCCAAAAACTGATGGGCCATAGTCTTTAATTCTAGTTTGCACCTGGCGGGCAAGTAAAAATACACACTGGGCTCCAAAACCCAGTCACATTCAGTGCTCACAAAGCCACTGACTTATCCGAGTTTCCTAGAATCAAAGGTTTCTAGCTCACCAGACTTATTCACCTCTGTTCCCCATCTCCTTCCTTATCCAAAATACAAACTCTACACAAACTGGCATCTCACTCAGCACTCCACCATCTTGGCTGCTTCTCCTGGCCTCCTCCATGTGACCTTTCTCTGCTCTCCTCTGCTCTCTCTTCTAATGATAATCTCAGGAACCAAGAGTGCAAGTTCCTGTTCTACCCCTATTTTATAGTGTAGCTTCACAACCTCTAATCCAATATACAAAATAGGGAAGTCTCTAATACAAAGTCACTTCTCTGAGGCATGATTGGATTGTACCACCCCACAGCAAAAAGGGTGGGAAAGGCTTAATCCCAAAACCAAGCCCAGGCTACAATGATCCTGCCTGCCCCCAACACACATTAATATCACCTGGGCGACGGCATCTTTAACAAAGTGAGCATAATACATTTTATCTGCCCAACAGTAAAATACTTTTTCTTTCCCTTTTCCAAATGTAGCTTTTTAAACCAACGCATATAGGTTAGAACATGTTTCAAAGTTCAGCATATAAAATGATTTAAAAGAAATCCAACTCCTTTTATTTTTTTTTCATAATATACCCTGTTTCATATATTTATATGTTTGCTGCTTCCAGTTTGTTAAGGATTATTTTATTTATTCTTTTATTTCTCAACATCACTATTACCTAGTTTAGGATTAAGTATGATTTCTAGGACTTTTTCTGCTGAGATGACACTTTAAATGTTCACCACTACCTTTTAACATTAAATATACTATTCTTCTCAGTATCATAGGCTCCCACCAGCTGCCATCCACACGGAGTGTTCAGTATTCAGTGTTCTCTGATGAAACATCAAAGATTTGAAGACCATTTTTGCGTTGGTGAAATTTCTACTGCCGTTTTACTATTAAGAATGTAGTAAAATAGGAGTGACGTCACGGAAATGGCGCCGTGAGCAGCGCGTCCGACAGCTCTCCCCTAAATCACAACAAATTTATCAACTAGAAACAGAAAAATTTATCCTCGGAGCATTCCGGAATTCCACACAAACTGATAGCGAAAGGACTGTTATCACTTGAATCTGAGAGACGAGAGTGTGGAGGAAGCTACCGCAGGGACGTTCATTCAAGCCGCGAGGAAGTGCGCCTGTGGTGAGTCAGCCCACACTCGGGAGCCGCGAGCCGCCGCGAGCCACCGGGCGCGCACCCGGTCCGGTTGCAGAGCGAGCACCGCTTATGTTCCTAGTGGCCCGCGCACTACGAGTGAGAGTCGCCAGCCACCGGTGCCCGGAGCACCCCATTCACGCGTGTGCCCTGGGCATTCCACGCGTCCAGAGCGCCCTACTGGCCCGCACACCCAGGGTGCCCCATTATCCTGCGCCTGGTGCGATTCAGCCGCCAGCGGCAGGGCGAGCGGGAGAGGCTTGGGAGATTCTCTCCATGGGCGGGGCACCTCACCCACCCATTCAAGCTAACAATCAAGCGTTGGGGGAGGGGCGCACGCAGGTAGCCTAAAATACCTTCGGGAACACAGCTGCGACCCAATCACTGAAATTAGCTTAACCCATGAAATCTGCGCACCCTCGGTTCTAATTGATAAGATCTCTCTCAGTTCAGCGATCCAAGACAAGAGGCGTGATATTTTTTAGTGCCTCTCGCTAAAGGGGCGGGGGCAACTTCTGATTGATAGAGCCTCCATATTCAGGGATAAACGCTAACAAGAAGGACTTGGCAGATAATAAGATCTATACTACACTAGTTGCAAGCAGAGACTAGTGCCTCTTCTTCCCAGCAAAAACAGGCTACAAAGTGTGGAAAGCCTGGGTTGAGAGGTCCAACTGAATGATAGGCGCTGAACAGTCACCTTGACAACAATTGACTCCCACCCCCGCCTGATTACACTGGAGGCCCTGACTGCCAGAGCCTTTCCCAAAGCCTTGCACTGAGTGGGGATAGAGTGGGGATTTCCCAGCTCTTTGACCCTCTTACTCCCCAGGCAGAAGCAGTTGCAGCCTTATAGCTGGATCACCAGGCTGCTAATTCAGAAAGGGGGGACTAGGAGAGAGAATCCAGGAAAGCAAACTCTCTCATCGTTGGACCCTGCAAACGCCAACAAGCCTTGACTACCACCAAGACTAAAGCCAATTATTTGACATTGCCATAGAATCCCATCAACTGCAAATCCCTACCTAAGTGTGACACAGGGGCAGAGCCTGGGGTACAGAGTCACCGACCAGGAAGAGGGAGAGAAAAGAAAAAGGAAGAAGTTAATCTTTCGAAATCAAGAAAAATCCACAGACTTTACAACTTGTTCCACTAATTTTTTTTTGTTGTTGTTGTTGTTGTTTGTTTCTTCTATCTTATTGCCTTTATTTCCTCCACCTCGGTCCTTCTATTCTCTGCCCATCTTATGCTTCCCCTTTTCTTGAACTACACTACCCATGAGTGTTACATTTTATTTCTCTTCTTCATCCTCACCCTCCTTTAAGGTTATACTCCAAAACACTTAACTCTCACTCTCTCCTCTTTTGTTTTTTTTTGTCTTGCTTTATTTTGTTTTTTTTCTCTTCCTATTTTATTTCTTCCTTCGTTTTTCTCTTTTTCTTATTTTTTCCTTTCTATTCGTTTTTTCTTTTCTCATTTTACTTTCCTCCCATTTAATCCTCAATCACGAACAAATTAGTTAATTTGGGACTCAAGGCTTTTTTTGGCTTTATTTTTCTTTTTTGCTTTTGTTTTTATTTTTTTTCTTGTTTGTTTATTTTTGTGGCATTTTGGGTCCTCCCAACCCAAGGTCTCCATTGTATCTAGTCTTCGCTCCACTTAATACAACAGATTTTTACTTATTATTTTTATTTTTTTTTCTTCTTTATTATTCTTTTTTGGTCCTTTTTTCTGGTTCCCTCTTATCCCTCTCATTATATCTCTTAGTTGACCATCGCTTACAAGCAAATCATCTTATGCTTGTCTAAGATTTTCTTCCTTTTTTTTTTTTTTTTGCATTTAGTAGGTCCCTACTCCCTTTTTTTGCCCCTTGAACTCTTCACCCCAAATCAGGCCCTCCATTATAGGCACGATATTTCCCTGAGGAGGGGAGAGGAGGGAAAGAGAAGAAAGAAAAAAGGGGGAAATAATAAATTATTACTGCTTTTTTTGTGGGGTGTTTTACCTTTTTTTTTTGTTTTTTTTTACTTTTTACTCTTTATTAATTCTAATTAGTGCTATCAACAAGACCACCCTCAGATGCCGATAAGAAAGAGGAAATTGAATATTATGGATACAAAAGAAAGCGAGGTAACACAAATAGATGTGGAAAAATCTATGGAGAAAAGACAACATATTGGAAGCCTTGGAGCTAAATGACAGAGAATTTAAAATAGAAATCTTAAAAATACTCAGAGATATACAAGAAAACACAGAAAGGCAATATAGGGAGATCAGAAAACAACTCAATGAACACAAAGAATATATTACCAAGGAAATTGAAACTATAAAAACAAATCAAACAGAAATGAAAAACTCAATTCACGAGCTGAAAAACGAGGTAACAAGCTTAGCTAACAGAACAGCCCAGATTGAAGATAGGATTAGTGAATTAGAAGACAAACAACTTGAGGCACAACAGAGAGAAGAAGAAAGAGACTCAAAAATAATAAAAAACGAGAAAGCCCTACAGGAATTGTCTGACTCCATCAGAAAGAATAACATAAGAATAATAGGTATATCAGAGGGAGAAGAGAAAGAAAATGGAATGGAGAATATACTCAAACAAATAATAGACGAGAACTTCCCAAGCCTGTGGAAAGAACTAAAGCCTCAAATTCAAGAAGCAAACAGAACACCGAGTTTTCTTAACTCCAACAAACCCACTCCAAGGCACATCATAATAAAGATGACACAAACCAATGACAAAGAAAAAATTCTCAAGGCAGCCAGGGAAAAGAAGAGTACAACATATAAAGGAAGGCCTATTAGATTATCATCAGATTTCTCAGCAGAAACTCTACAAGCTAGAAGAGAGTGGACCCCAATATTTAAAGCCCTGAAAGAGAGGAACTTTCAGCCAAGAATACTATACCCATCAAAGCTATCCTTCAAGTATGAAGGAGATATAAAAACATTCACAAATACAGAAAAAATGAGAGAATTTATCAACAGAAAGCCCCCACTCCAGGAAATACTAAAGGGGGTTTTCCAACCAGATTCAAAGAACAAAAGAAAACAACACCACAAGTAACAGCTCCACCAAGAACACAATAAAACCAAACTTAAACTGTGACAACAAAGGAAAAAAAGGGGGGAGAGGATGGAGATTAACAGTAGCAAAGGACGATGAAGTGCAGAAATACTTATAAGATAGGGTACTACAATGAATATGGTAGGTACCCTTTTCATTACTTAATGGTAACCACCCTTGAAAAAACCACCACAAAAACACTTGACTTAAAAAAGGTAGCAACAGAGGAAAGAAGTATGGAACACAAACAAACAAAAACAAATGATAGAAAAACAAAAGAGAAGAATCAAACTAGATACAAAACTAACAGAAATCAATTTATAAAATGGCAGTAGGGAACCCACAAATGGCAATAATTACACTAAATGTAAATGGATTAAACTTACCAATAAAAAGACACAGAGTAGCAGAATGGATTAAAAAAGAAAATCCAACTATATGCTGCCTACAAGAAACACATCTAAGCAACAAGGATAAAAACAAATTCAAAGTGAAAGGCTGGAAAACAATACTCCAAGCAAACAACACCCAAAAAAAAGCAGGTGTAGCAATACTCATATCTAATAATGCTGACTACAAGACAGAAAAAGTACTCAGAGACAAAAATGGCCATTTCATAATGATTAAGGGGAAGTTGAATCAAGAAGATATAACAATCCTTAATATATATGCACCAAACCAAGGAGCACCAAAATATATAAGACAGCTACTTATTGACCTTAAAACAAAAACTAACAAAAATACAATCATACTTGGAGACCTAATACACCGCTGACGGCTCTAGATCGGTCATCCAAACAGAGAATCAACAAAGACATAGTGGCCTTAAACGAAATACTAGAACACCTGGATATGATAGACATCTACAGGACACTTCATCCCAAAGTGACAGAGTATACATTTTTCTCTAGTGTACATGGAACATTCTCAAGAATTGACCATATGTTGGTCCACAAAGACAATATCAGCAAATTTAGAAAAATTGAAATTGTACCAACCATATTTTCTGATCATAAAGCCTTGAAACTAGAATTCAACTGCAAAAAAGAGGGGGAAAACCCCACAAAAATGTGGAAACTAAACAACATACTTCTAAAAAATGAATGGGTCAAAGAAGAAATAAGTGCAGAGATAAAAAGATATATACAGACAAATGAAAATGAAAATACGACATATCAGAATCTCTGGGATGCAGCAAAAGCAGTAATAAGAGGAAAGTTCATTTGACTTCAGGCCAATATGAACAAAGAGAGAGCCGAAGTAAACCACTTAACTTCACACCTTAAGGAACTAGAAGAAGAAGAACAAAGACAACCCAAAACCAGCTGAAGAAAGGAGATAATAAAAATCAGAGCAGAAATAAATGAAATAGAGAACAGAAAAACTATAGAAAAAATCAATAAAACAAGGAGCTGGTTCGTTGAAAAGATCAACAAAATTGACAAACCCTTGGCAAGACTCACCAAGGAAAAAAGGCACAGGACTCAAATAAATAAAATCCAAAATGAAAGAGGAGAGATCACCACAGACATCATAGATATACAAAGAATTATTGTAGAATACTATGAAAAATTATATGCCACCAAATACAACAACCTAGAAGAAATGGATAAATTCCTAGAACAATACAACCTTCCTAGACTGAGTCATGAAGAAGCAGAAAGCCTAAACAGACCAATCAGCAGGGAGGAAATAGAAAAAAACTATTAAAAACCTCCCCAAAAATAAAAGTCCAGGCCCAGACGGTTATACTAGTGAATTCTATCAAACATTCAAAGAAGACTTGGTTCCTATTCTACTGAAAGTCTTCCAAAAAATTGAAGAAGAAGCAATACTTCCAAACACATTTTATGAGGCCAACATAACCCTCATACCAAAACCTGGCAAGGATGGCACAAAGAAAGAAAACTACAGACCAATATCTCTAATGAATACAGATGCTAAAATACTAAACAAAATACTGGCAAACCGAATACAACAACATATTAAAAAAATAATATATCATGATCAAGTGGGATTCATCCCAGAATCTCAAGGATGGTTCAACATACACAAAACGGTTAACGTAATACACCATATCAACAAAACAAAGAACAAAAACCACATGATCTTATCAATAGATGCAGAAAAGGCTTTTGATAAAATACAACACAATTTTATGTTTAAGACTCTCAACAAAATGGGTATAGAAGGAAAATATCTCAACATGATAAAGGCCATATATGATAAACCATCAGCCAACATCCTATTAAACGGCATAAAACTGAGGACTTTCTACCTTAAATCAGGAACAAGACAGGGTTGTCCACTCTCTCCACTCTTATTTAACGTGGTGCTAGAAGTTCTGGCCAGAGCAATCAGACAAGACAAAGAAATAAAAGGCATCCATATCGGAAAAGAAGAAGTAAAGGTATCACTTTTTGCTGATGATATGATCCTATACATCGAAAACCCGAAGGACTCCACAAAAAGATTATTAGAAACAATAAACCAATACAGTAAGGTCGCAGGATACAAAATTAACATACAAAAATCCATAGCCTTTCTATATGCCAACAATGAAATATTAGAAAACGAACTCAAAAAAATAATCCCCTTCACGATTGCAACAAAAAAAATAAAATACCTAGGAATAAACATAACAAAGAACGTAAAGGACCTATATAATGAAAATTACAAAGCATTGTTAAGAGAAATCGAAAAAGATACAATGAGATGGAAAAATATTCCTTGTTCTTGGATAGGAAGAATAAATATAATCAAAATGGCCATATTACCCAAAGCAATATACAAATTTAATGCAATTCCCATCAAAATTCCAATGACATTTTTTAAAGAAATGGAACAAAAAATCATCAGATTTATATGGAACTATAAAAAACCCTGAATAGCCAAAACAATCCTAAGAAAAAAGAATGAAGCTGGGGGCATTACAATACCTGACTTTAAACTATATTATAGGGTCACGATAATCAAAACAGCATAGTATTGGCAGAAAAATAGACACTCAGACCAATGGAACAGAATAGAAAGCCCAGAAATAAAACCACATATATATGGTCAAATAATCTTTGATAAAGGGACCAACAACACACAATGAAGAAAAGAAAGCCTCTTCAACAAATGGTGTTGGGAAAACTGGAAAGCCACATGCAAAAGAATGAAACTCGACTACAGCCTGTCCCCGTGTACTAAAATTAATTCAAAATGGATCAAAGACCTAAATATAAGACCTGAAACAATAAAGTACATAGAAGAAGACATAGGTACTAAACTCATGGACCTGGGTTTTAAAGAACATTTTATGAACTTGACTCCAATGGCAAGAGAAGTGAAGGCAAAGATAAATGAATGGGACTACATCAGAATAAAAAGGTTTTGCTCAGCAAGAGAAACTGATATAAAAATAAACAGACAGCCAACTAAATGGGAAATGATATTTTCAAACAACAGCTCAGATAAGGGCCTAATATCCAAAATATACAAAGAACTCATAAAACTCAACAACAAACAAACAAATAATCCAATAAAAAAATGGGAAGAGGACATGAACAGACACTTCTCCCAGGAAGAGATACAAATGGCCAACAGATATATGAAAAGATGCTCAGCTTCATTAGTTATTAGAGAAATGCAAATCAAAACTACAATGAGATACCACCTCACTCCTGTTAGATTAGCTATTATCAACAAGACGGGTAATAGCAAATGTTGGAGAGGCTGTGGAGAAAAAGGAACCCTCATTCACTGTTGGTGGGACTGTAAAGTAGTACAACCATTATGGAGGAAAGTATGGTGGTTCCTCAAAAAACTGCAAATAGAACTACCTTATGACCCAGCAATCCCTCTACTGGGTATATACCCCAAAACCTCAGAAACATTGATACGTGAAGACACATGTAGCCCCATGTTCATTGCAGCACTGTTCACAGTGGCCAGGACATGGAAACAACCAAAAAACCCTTCAATAGAAGACTGGATAAAGAAGATGTGGCACATATACACTATGGAATACTACTCAGCCATAAGAAATGATGACATCAGATCATTTACAGCAAAATGGTGGGATCTTGATAACATTATAAGGAGTGAAATAAGTAAATCAGAAAAAAACAAGAACTACATGATTCCATACATTGGTGGAACATAAAAATGAGACTAAGAGACATGGACAAGAGTGTGGTGGTTACCAGGGGTGGGGAGAGGGAGGACATGGGAGGGAGGGAGGGAGAGAGTTAGGGGGAGGGGGAGGGGCACAGAGAACTAGATAGAGGGTGGCGGAGGACAGTCTGACTTTGGGCGAGGGGTTTGCAACATAATTTAATGACAAAATAACCTAGACATGTTTTCTTTGAATATATGTACCCTGATTTATTAATGTCATCCCATTACCATTAATAAAAATTTATTAAAAAAAAAAAAAAGAATGTAGTAAAATAAAAACACATTTTTATCTGTACATGAGAGGCAAACAATCATTGTAATAGTAATAAAGGGAAACATTTAGATCTCTGTGAAGATTGATCAAATTTTTTCTGGGTCCTGGCATACCAATACATTGATTCCATACCACTCAATGAAGTATTTCGTGTCGGTTTCATATTATATGCCATTTTTTAAATGTTCTTCAGTCCTTTTTGTCCTCTGCTCCCCTTATTTTTCTCTTAGATTTAAAAAATAATGTTTATTTTTTTTTTAAAGTTAACGTGTGCCTATAATCACATGAAAAGCACAAGAAGCAAGGAACAAAACTATTCATAACCACAAGCGGGTCACCGTGTGACGTGTCCTGTGTCCCCTGTGTGTATCACACAACACGCCTTCCATTTTTGTGTAATTAAGGTTGCAGTTATGTATCATGCTTTTTCACACGTGATGAATTTTTACCATTTCAAAGTCCCAAATCTGTCCAAGTATGTGATAACCGAGAATACACTACACCAACTCAATCTGGAAGAAAAAAACTGTAATCCTGACTTTCTTGGCAACAGAACTTTCATAAGAGACAAAAATGGCAGTAAGTCTCTAGATAAAGACGTTGGCAAAATTACAATTAAAATACCGCATTCCCTGAATGTTCAATTAAAAAGGAGGCACAAAGCAGCGGAGTACACAAAGTATAATGCTCTAAGGGAATTTGTTAGGATCTATTTTTAAAATATTAGCAAAGAGGTAAGTTTCCACTGAAACACTTAGTGTGGTCCTGCAGGACAGCTGAAAGAGAGCCGGACACGTCAAGGTATCATCACAATGTAAATATGCACCCACCCACTCACATTCCTCCCTCCATCCTTCCTTCTGCCACTCTGCTGCCCGGTGAATGGACACGTCCCGACGTCCATTTCTGAGATGGTTTTACAGTTCCATGTCCAAGATGCCTCTTTTCTATCAGTTATAACAAGAAAGATATTTACAAAGGAGTTAACTCACTAACTTTACGTTTTATCATACATTGTCACCTCAGGACATCTAAAAAGCTCAGATTGTTGCAGAAGAAAGAATGCACCTTGTCCACAACAAACACAGGGACTTATTTTTTTTTAAATGAACATGTAGGCCTATGGTTAGAACCTAAAATTTTCTCCTGGTTATGGAGATAGTACCAGCAGAGAGCCTTACCCTCCCCCTGCCCTTCCCCTGCCTCTTCTCCCTCCTCCATCACTTTGGTGACTAAACGCACAGTTCTCTCTCAGATGTGATTTCGCAACTTCGTTTCCAAGAGTCCCTTTCAGAAGATGGCCCTGCGACAAATTTTAACACGGATGTACAAAATGTGTTTGTTTATTAACTCAACTTTTGTTCTACATTGGCAACCTCCTTACTCTTTAGGGACTACATATTATAACCTCAGGACCCATTTGTCCAGTATAGTCGCAGTATATACAGTAAAGATAAACAAAATTGCACGTACCATATAAGGCAAAAGGTACGCTAAAGTTTCCTATTGCACGCTAGCAAAACATCTTTTTGCGATTTCTTCCCTCCCATCTTCCTCAACCCAGTGAACAGGTGCATAGAATACATGATTCACAGGGGTGGGTTGACAAGTCCACTTCCAACGACAATATTTCCTATCAGGTTTTAAAAGCTATTTATAAGAAACATTATTCTATGATTTCTACTTTTAAATACATCAAGCAATGTTAACTGCCCATAAAAACTAGATATTTTATCTAAGAACTTACTTGTCTACTGTGCTCACAGCACTGCTAAAATTTCACACACATAACAAAGGTTATAATCGACGCAACTTCTAAATATGACCATGTTGGCCTGCACCATTCCCTTTCTCACTCCCTTCTCTCCATCACCAATCCAGGAGACAGGTTCGGGCAAGTGTAATGCTTAGTGGTGGTTGAACAAATTCATGTCCAAAAGTCATTTACACAAGACAAGCTTGCCTTTGAGTTCAACACAAAGTCTACAAAATGTGCTAACTTCAGGAACCACTCTGTCATACACTGGCAACCTCTTTATTATCTATATATTCACAACAGAGACTAAATAGTGCCATTTTAGGACTTGTCCATTATGTGTGCTATATACACAGCAAAAACAAAACATATATAACATACAAAAATGATTTTATCTCAAATGTCTACATATGAACAGACTAGCATATTATCATCTGCAATTCTTTCCCTTCTACCTCCTCCAAACCAGTGAACAAGTATAGATTATAGGGTACGGCTCGCAGACATGGTTTATAAAGGCAGTATTTCTTATGAATCTTAGCCAAATGATATTCACGAAAGTTATATGTACTGCCTTTACATTTAACATACATTGGATACTTCTAAACATCTAGGTGGACTAGATGTTTCCAATAAAGACTTCATTTGTCCATGATAGACACTGCGGCTTTGAGTAAAATGTGTCCATGTACAGTTATAACTTGAAAGGGTCTTAGAAATATGAACATGGTAGCCTAAGAGCACCCTGGCCCTCTCTCCTTCCTCCACAGACCCTGTGGGCTCTAATGCTCAAATTTGCAGAAGACAACCTTTCCTAGGAATTCTTATCGCAAATATACTAAATGTATTAGCTGACTATTTTTGTCATACACTGGCACCCTCTTTAACATCTAGAAAGACGAGATGTAAATTAGGACGCATTTGTCTGTTATATACACAGTAGACACAGCAGAGTATACAAAATGTGTGGCCATGAGGGACAATAGATAACGCTGCCTCACTTAGTGAAACGCAGGCTCAGAGAGCTCTTTGCTCGGCCTTCTCCCGCGGACCAGCGCACAAACACAGCGTGCGGTGTCGAAGAGGTGCTTCGGCCATTCTCCAGATCACAGTTTTTGATGTGCATTTCTGCAAGATGTTTCCTAAAATGTCTTTTTGCTACCTCTACTTTTATCAGGCCCTTCAGAACACATAGAAAGTTATTTCAAAAAAGTACTGGCCCTGGCCGGTTGGCTCAGTGGTAGAGCGTCGGCCTAGCGTGCGGAAGTCCCGGGTTCGATTCCCGGCCAGGGCACACAGGAGAAGTGCCCATCTGCTTCTCCACCCCTCCCCCTCTCCTTCCTCTCTGTCTCTCTCTTCCCCTCCCGCAGCCAAGGCTCCATTGGAGCAAAAGATGGCCCGGGCACTGGGGATGGCTCCTTGGCCTCTGCCCCAGGCGCTAGGGTGGCTCTGGTCGCGACAGAGTGACCCCCCCCCCTCATGGGCAGAGCATTGCCCCCTGGTGGGCATGCCGGGTGGATCCCGGTCGGGTGCATGCGGGAGTCTGTCTGACTGTCTCCCCATTTCCAGCTTCAGAAAAAAAAAAAAAAAAAAAAAAGTACTTAGCATCGTCAACTAGTACACAGCAGTGAGGAACAAAATGCACACCTAAGACAATGGTTATAATACGACAATGTCTTCTAAATATGACCAGAAGTCTGGCAAAGAACGT